>NC_142011.1:207370662-207540662 GCF_049901735.1 Notechis scutatus
CACTGGAAGTTTTTAAAAAGAGACTGGACAATTCATCTGAAATGGTATAGGGTTTCCTGTCTAAGTGGGGGGGGAGGGTTGGACTAGAAGACCTCCAAGGTCCAACTCTGTTTATTCTATTCTATTCTATTCTATTCTATTCTATTCTATTCTATTCTATTCTATTCTATTCTATTCTATTCTATTCTATTCTAAGAAGAGCATACAATGAAACCTCTGTCGATAGAACAAGGCTATTTCTGTATCCTAGGTGCTTGGGGGAAAATATCTGGAAAGGGAGTGTCTTGACTTCATCATCATGTCTGCAGGATTTCAAAATCCCTCTGGCTAGCCGTCACCAAAAAAACAGAGAATAGTGATAATGTCAGATAGACATTATAATTATAATTCCTTCCTTGCAGATGGGAAGTGAATCACAGTTGGACAGACAGCAATTACACCATGCTAATTCTCAAATCTATATTTAGTTTATACTAAATCATAAATCATTTGGATTATACGATATCAAAAATACAGTAGTAATACTGATGCAACCCCACGAAAATAATTGAAAGTCTTCTCTGCTATGTTCACAAAGTCATTATCTCATATTTTATTTTATTTTAATATGTTCTACTAATGGTTTCTTACTCTAACTGCCATGCAGAGCATAAAATTTAACAAACTAGCTGATCTAAACAATAATGAAACTCAACAAGACAACAGAATTCCAGGTAATTAAAATAATGTTTAAAACAGCAACCAATGTAACAAAAAAAAAAATGGCAGCAGGTGAATATTTGCTAAAGAAAGTTACATCAAATGCAAATTTCATGCTTAAAATGGCACTAGAACTCACCATCTTCTGGGGATTGGCTCAAAGTCATCCAGCCAGCTTTCATGCCTAAGGTGAGACTAGAATTCGACATCTCTTAATGATTGGCCCAAAGTCACCCAGTTGGTTTTCATGTCTAAGGCAGGACTAGAACTCATTGTCTCCTGGTAATTGGCCCAAAGCCACTCAGTCAATTTTCATGGCTAAGACAAGACTAGAACTCACCATCTCTTGGTGATTGACCCAGTGGTGGGATTCAATTTTTTTTTTACTACCGGTTTTGTGGGCATGGCTTGGTGGGCCTGGCAAGGGGAAGGATACTGTAAAATCTCCAGTCAGAGGTGGTATTTGCTGGTTCTCCGAACTACTCAAAATTTCCGCTACCCATTCTCCAGAACTGGTCAGAGCCTGCTGAATACCACCTCTGGATTGACCCAAAGTCATCCAGCTAGCTTTTATGCCTAAGGATGAACTCACAGCCTCCTTCCCTCAACATTCCTTCCTTCTCTTTTCTCTTTTCTTTCCTTCTCACCTCTTACTCCTTTGTAAACAGCTTCACATTGCACTATTATCTCCAACCTTTCTCAGAAACATCAACCAAAAACTGCAAAGAAGAGTAACTAAGATGATTAAAGGCCTGGAGACTAAAACATATGAAGAACGATTGCAGGATTTAAGTTTGGCTCATCTAGAGGAAAGAAGGTCTAGGGGAAACATGATAGCAATATTCCAGTGTTTTTAGAGGCTGCCACAATGAGGATATGATCAACCTATTCTCCAAAGCATCAGAAAACAGGACAAGAAACAAGGGATGGAAACTATCAAGGAGAGAGTCAACCTGGAATTAAGGAGAAACTTCCTAACAGGGAGGACAATTAGCCAGTGGAACAGAAGTTGCCTCCAGAATCTTGTGGATCTTCATCACTGGAGGTTTTTAAGAAAAGACTGGACAGTCACTTGTCTGAAATGGTAGAGGATCTCCAGCTTGAACGGGGCTGGACTAGAAGACCTCCAAGGTCCCTTCCAGCTTTATTCTGATTCTGATTCATTAATTTTTCCTTTGCAGGAATTACAAATGACTGTGCCACCAGCCAGCTCCATCTCCAGAAGAGCTTCTCCATCTTACCCCATCACTCATTCCTTCATTCCCTTTCAACATTTTGTACATGGGCTGGGGAATTCTGGGAATTGAGGTCCACACATCAGTTGGTGAGGCTGAAAGGCACTGGTGTGGACAGAGGTCCCAGTCACTTTAAAGTAAGTTGTTTGGAAACCTGTTGAGAACAACTTGTGAAGAGCTTATGACCTTTGGAGAACTTTGGCCATTGTAAAGCCCTTTCTTTAAATATCAGATGAGAAGTCAGATGGGACAACTTAGTGTTGTAGTGTCAATCTTTTAGCTATAACAAAGACACGGAGTCTCCATTTGCATTGCCCAGTTGTCAAAGTTCCATGTATTAGGGATGTAATTCAAGAGAATATTATTCTCTGGAAATGTTAGCTTTTGTTACTGAGTCATTTATATACAGTCCTCTGCTTTCTCCCAAAACTTAATAAGTATATGACATTGTAAAAATATTGCATTTTAAAGAAGCAATTGTCTTTATTACTTCTCCAGCAAAATGCTGGTTTTGACAGTCCTTTTCTGCACAAGCATAATGGAGTCTAATAAATTCTAAATAACGGTTTTTCATTGCATAAGTCATTTGAGGTCGATTAACTTTCTTTCAATAGAAGTTAAGACACTCTCATACTGTCTAGGGAAGTTAGGAACCTGTAATTCTTTATTCCACTCACCTCTTATCATCTCCATATCAAACTGATTTATTGATAATAGAATGTTCTTTATTGGCCAAGTGTTATTGGACACAAGGAATTTGTCTCCAGTGCAGAAGGTCTCAGTATGCATGCGAATAACAGATGCCAACAGGAGATGGTAATAGGAAAGATGAGAAGACTATCAGCAATACAGAACTATTATATGAGTAAATATCTTTAGGCCTAAGGCAGCCCCAAAGGTGCTTTTTCAAGAGGGACTTCCTGGTTCGTCTTTGCAGACGTTTCGTTTCTCATCCAAGAAGCTTCTTCAACTCTGAAAATGTTTATTGGGTGAGAAGTGAAATGTGTTCAAAGAAAAACCAGAAAGTCTAGTTGCCTCTTGAAAAAGTGCCTTTGGGATAACCACTACCTGGATGACTGAGAATCTCCACATACGTTTAGTTGTGCACTTTGGGAAAAGCACCCTTCCAATGGTCTGGCAGTATGAACCGATTTCTAGAAACCTTACAGAAGAACTGAAGGTGTTAACCCTGAAGCTGACCTGACTGAAGCCATTTTGGACACTTTGGTGTTGGCCAGAGGTGGTATTCAGCAGGTCCTGATCAGTTCAAGAACTGGGAGTGGAAATTTTGAGTAATTTGGAGAACCGGTAAGTAGTTTTGAGTAGTTTGGAATACCACCTCTGACTGGCCGTGCCCCCATCTATTGCCTCCTGAGCCCCGGCTGATTGGCTGGGAACGGAGCTGGAAAGCAGGTTAGTGGAGTGGGGAGAGAATGGGATTTTGCAGTAACTTTCCCCCAGGAGTGAGGAGGGAATGGAGATTTTACAGTATCCTTCCCCTGCCACGCCCACCAAGCCAAGCCATGCCCACCAAACCATGCCCACAGAACTGGTAATAAAAAAATGTTGAATCCCACCACTGGTGTTGCCACATTGAAGATGAGGGATAGGGAGGGGGGGAAATAGAGATATCTGGGGTTCTGTATCCAAAATAAAATACTTTCTCTTGGGAACCAAGGACCTTCTCACAGCTGGGCAGAGGAAGGCGGAGTGATGTCACCAGGCAACCAGACAGTGCCGTGATTGGACCATGTGACTGATTGTTTTGAGAAAGTGACAAACTGCCGGAATCTTCAGAGTCGGTTTTCAACAGATCTGTGCCAATATGATATAGCCAAATAAAGCTATTCTTTGAGGAATCTATCTGCCTCAGAGTTTTGCTTGGTATGGGTCTATTACTTGGAACCCTGACAGAGCTGAAGAAGCTTCTTAGATGAGAAGTGAAACATGTTCAAGGAAAAACCAGAAAGTCCAGTTGCCTCTTGAAAAAGGGACAACCATAACCTGGATGACTGAGAATCTCCGTGGACACCTAAGGCAGAGCTTGTGGGATTTAGGTGTTGAGCAGAGTGATGGCACAGGGGAAAAACTGTCTTTGTGTCTAGTTGTTTTGGCATGCAAACCAGTGGTGGGATTCAAAATTTTTTACTACCAGTTCTGTGGGCGTGGCTTGGTAGGTATGGTATGGCTTGGTGGGCATGGCAAGGGAAGGATACTGTGAAATCTCCATTCCCACCCCACTCCAGGGGAAGGTTCCTGCAAAATCCCATTCCCTCCACACCCCACTAACCTGCTTTCCAGCTCCGTTCTCCTGTGTAGGGCAACAAAAGAAGACCCAACCGATCAGCTGGGATTCAATGGGAGGCAGGGAATAGAGGCGGGTGGGGCCAGTCAGAGGTAGTATTTGCCGGTTCTCCAAACTACTCAAAATTTCTGCTCCAGAACTGTCCAGAACCTGCTGAATACCACCTGTGATGCAATGCCCTGTAGCACCTTCCTGTGGGAAGGAGTTGAAACAGTTTATATCCAGGATGTGAGGAGTCTGTAAATATTTTTTCAGTCCTCTTTCTGGCTCATGCAGCATACAGGTCCTCGACGGAAGGCAGGCTGGTTGCATGTATTTTTTTTCTGCAGTCCTAACTATCCATTTAAGCCTGTTTGGTGGTTGTGCCAAACCAGACAGTTACAGATGTGCAAATGACAGACTCTGTAATTCCTTTGTAGAACTCTATCAACAGATTCTTGGGCAATCTGAGCTTTTTGAGTTGACGTAGGAAGAATATTGTTTGTTCTGCCTTTTTAATGATGATAAGAAATATCTATTGAAGCTAAGAGTCGTCTTCTTTTATCATTATTATTTTAATTTCAAAAGATTTAACCAAGTGTCTTAGAATCTGAAAAAGGCTGCTCATCCAAACAATGTTGTTAACAGATATTGTTGCTGTAAATATTGCCACCGAGTTACATCTTTTTCCAATCTTTCTGATTAATGTTGATAGAAAGATCTTAACAGCAGTGCTGGCAAAGAGATTACAGCAAGCGCTATCATTTATTATTAAGAATGATCAAGCAGGGCTTATAATAACAAGGCAAGCAACAGACAGTATTAGGTTAGCTATAGATTTAATAGCCTTGAATAAAAATGAAGAGCAATTTGTAATCCTATCGTTAAGGGCTGAAAGGGCTTTTGACAATATATTATACGTGTTTGCTGTCTTAAGCAAGCTTCGATTTCCTTTGAAATTCATACAATTCATCAAGCTACCGATAGAAGAGAATATCTGTAGCTCAGGTAGAACTGTGGGAGGTTATAGTGGACTATAGGAAAAAAAAGAGCAGACATTCAGCCACTGTATATAGAGGGAGTTTGTGTGGAACAGGTGGTTGAATGTAAGTTTCTCGGGACCATCATTACAAATAACCTGACCTGGAGTGCAAACACCGCTGCTTTAATTAAGAAGGCACAACAACGGTTGTATTTACTAAGGATTCTTAGGAAACAACAACTGGCTGAGAGTCTACTGACTACCTTCTATCGGAGTTCAATTGAGAGTATATTATCCTACTGTCTCTGTGTATGGTTCTCGAGCTGCACAGTGGCAGAGAAAAAGGCAATTCAGAGGGTGATCAAGACGGCCCAAAACATCATTGGCTGCTCACTCCCCTCTTTGGAAGAACTGTATAGGAATAGACGTAAGAGGAAGATACTTAATATATTGAATGACTCCTCTCATCCGGGACATCAGCTCTTTGAACTATTACCATCGAGAAGGAGATTTAGGGTATTAAGAACAAGGACGACCAGATTTAAGAACAGTTTTTATCCAAGTGCAGTTTTGAGTTTGAATGCAGGGTCATAAGATTTTTGTGGAATTAAATGGCTGAGAGTAATGGGGTATTTACATTTTTAAATTGCATAGAGATGATTGTATGGTTGGTTGTGTTTAGTTTAATTTTTTTCTTTTTAGTGGTGTTTGTCCAGTTTTTACTTTGTGGAAGAGCACCTCATTTCGTTGCACCCGCTTGCGAGTGTAATGACAAATAAATTCTTATGTCTTTGGTATCCTCTGAACTTGGTGGTTTTCTTGAAGATGTTGGATCAAGCTATTGTATCAATCATGCACATCCAAAGTGAAGATTCATAGGGTCATAGCATCGTAGAGCTGGAAGAGACCTTGAAGACCTTGTAGTCCAACCCTCCTTCTCAAAGCAGGTGACCGTGATGACCCGGGGTGTGGCCAAAAACAACAAAGGCACCAAAGTAGATAAATTCCCTTTAATGCCTCCAACTTTGCCCCCAATGTCCAATTATCCTTGGCGGGAGATCGAACTCTTCCAAAAACAGTCTACAAAGGAAAGAAATGTCGTCCGAACCCAAAGTACAGAGAAAGTAGAAATAAATAAAAAATAACCCAACATGAACCACGCTGAAATAATTAACACAACAGAGCAGGATAATAAATTGCAGAATTCCAAAAGATAATGAGGCACACACAGTTGGGAGGACGCCAAAACCCAGATAAACCTCAATAAAGAAAATGCACGCTTTGCTTCCAGCAAGGCGCTGTGTGCAAACGCGCTTCTTATATCCTGTTCTTCCAGCTGCAACTAATGAAAGGGATCAGGGCCCTTTCCTCTCCCATAAGCTACATTGCTCCCTTCTCTGTCCCTCCCTGCATGCCCTAGGATGAAGAAGGTCTGGATCTTCCTCTGAATGCCCAGCCTGACTGTGCCCTTCCCCCATTTCTTCCACAGGCACCGGATCCACATTCCCACTCCCTGTCAGCTGCTGAATCTCCCCCTCAGAATCGGACTTCAACAAGGGCATGACAGGCGATCTTATACCATCCTGGACAAATGATCAAGATCACACGAAGTGTTAGTACCTCTTTATAAGGCCTAGGTAAAACCACACTTGGAATATTGCATCTAGTTTTGGACATCATGATACAAAAAACATGTTGGGACTCTAGAAAGAGTGCAGAGAAGAGCAACAAAGATGATTAAGGGGCTGGAGGCTAAAACATATGAAGAACACATGAAGGTTGCAGGAACTGGGTATGTCTAGTTTGATTAAAAGGACTGGGGGGACATGATAGCAGTCTTCCAGTATTTGAGGGGCTGCCACAAAGAAGAGGGGGTCAAATTATTCAACAAAGTACCTGAAGGCAAGACAAGAAACAATGGATGGAAACTAATCAAGGAGAGGACAAAACTAGAAGTAAGGGGGAAAATTACCGACAGTTAGAACAATTAATCTTTGAAAGGACTTTCCTCCAGAAGTTGTGTGAGCTCCATCACTGGAGGAGAGACTGGACAGGCCTTTGTCCAGAATGGCCTAGAGTTCTCCTGCTTGAGTAGGGGTTGGACTAGAAGAGCCTTCAAGATCCTTTCTAGCTTTTTTATGCCTTTATTCTTGTTGCCCAGTCTACTTTTGAAAAACTTCACCAATGAAGCACCCACAACTCCAGGACACAAGCTGTTCATTCATTAATTGTTCTCTCTGTTTAAGAAATTCCTCCTCAGTTCTAAGTTGGATCTCTCCTTACTGATCTTCTACTCATTACTTTTTGTGCCTTTTGATGTTTGTGTGGAATCCTGGCTTGTGCTTTTAGACAACATCGGGAAATTTATTTAAGTAGTACCAGTGGTGGGATTCAATTTTTTTTTACTACCGGTTCTGTGTGCGTGGCTTGGTGGTTGTGGCAGGGGAAGGATACTGTAAAATCCTCATTCCTTCTCCACCCCACTAACCTGCTTTCCAGTTCTGTTCTCCTGTGTAGGGCAACCAAAGAAGACCCAGCCGATCCGCTGGGACTCGAGAGGCAGAAAAGAGATGGGGGCGGGGCCAGTCAGGGGTGTTATTTACCGGTTCTCCGAACTACTCAAAATTTCCACTACTGGTTCTCCAGAACTGGTCAGAACCTGCTGAATACCACCTCTGAGTAGTAGATTAAGCAAAAGTAGAACTGAAGGAAGAAATGGTATCAAATGAGAAATACAAGTCTATGGAAAAAACACTCACGTTTACCAATTGTTCCACTACCAAAGTTACAACCCAACTTCCTGCAAGAGGAGCTATGGAAGAACATGATTCGGATTAGCACAAACACACCACAGCAATTCAGAACACCAAAAAAAAGAAACAGACCCTCTGTACAACATCCTCCAATAACATGGACACACAACGTTATCAAAAAATGCCAATCAATCCATTACAGTGCAAATAACAAATATTATGGAAAGTATAACACCTGCCACACCCCAAAAATATCTCTGTGAGATCTAATTTAATCTAATTTCACAATAGAGATACACACAGAGAGACAAGCGAACACTTTTTTCTCTATTATAGCAAACTCACAATCTTCCTGTGTATTCGTGGAAAATTATATTCATCATTTAATAGGGAGAGGTTGCTACTTTCACTCAGGAATCACAATTCTTGGAGAAGTTACCTAGGCCCTGAAAATGGTTCCTGTAGTCTGCAATTTTTCTGGAAATCTGTTCATGCTCCTGCATCATTCAAAGAGTGTTCATCCCAAAGTGCATCGCTTAACGGCTATGGAGATTCTCAGTCATCCAGGTCATGGTTGTCCCAAAGATGCTTTTTCAGGAGGCAACTGGACTTTGTGGTTCTTCTTTAAAGTTGTTTTGCTTCTCAACCAAGAAGCTTCTTCAGCTCTGACTGGATGGTGGTGAATAGAAGGATTGATACTCCTTGAAGATAGTTGGTCATTTGCATTCTTTTAGAGAGTCATTGAGGCCACCTGGAGAGTTATCTGTGTCCTCAGGTTCAGCTGAGTACTGCAAATGGGTGTGGAGCCTTCTTGGAACTGCTGAAAGGACTGTGTTGTTGACTGGAGATAGATGATGTCATATCCCTCCTCCTCAGTTGAGGGAGGGCTGCTCAATTTTGACATGGATGGCCTCTTTGACCCCTCTGTCAAACCTGTTAACCCTGAAAATTTCTATAGATACCTGGGCCCAGAAAGTTGTTCCTCAAGCTTCAAAAAATATCTACCACTGCTTCTGAAGAAAAGTGAGGTTCTTCCCCATTGCTATTTTTATTAAAGTTCCAGCTAGCCAATCAGGAACGATGACAACTGATGCATTAATGGAATAAGTATATAACAATTGATCTAAGTTCTGGATAAAACCAAGGGAAAGACCCAGCAACTTGGTTATACCCTTCTGGTGGACCATCAATGTCTTTTCTTTGCCCCCAAAATATTCCCGTGGACTCGCACAAATTAAATTTTAATCCATCTTGATGCATTATCTCCATCTCAATTATCATTCAGCTACATCATTTGCATAAGTCAAGAGATCATAATGACTTACTCAACGAAGCATACCCATGCAGTTAATTACTTTTGGGTATTTTTTTTTCTTTTCCAAAAGAAATAGTAAAATTATTTCCCAGCAAAGAAAGCAACCAGCTCACCCAAGACAGTGCGCGATGCCAGAAGTGTGTGTGTTATGTGTGTGTTTTAAACAACGAATAGGAAATTAATTTTTTTCAGCTCGTTGAACCATGCCTGTGATCCACACAGAGGGGGGAAACTGCTTAAAGATGGCCCCAGTGCTTCCTACCTCTTTTTTTTCATGCTTCTATTATTCAGAAATTGTTTCTGGGTGACTTTGTCTCATGAGACAAAGAGAAGAAGGAGACATTTCTAACCCAATTTGCAAAGGAAGAAGACATCCTGAAGCCAGGGACATTGGATCTCAGTACACGATGTCATAAAAAAACTGTTGATCAGGAATCTGATCATTCTGATAATTGGTCAAAGGTTCTCAGGTTGAAATGGCAGAAATTCAGCCCTTAGTAGGTTGTGATGACCCAGGACACGGCACAGAGATATCACAGGCAGCTGGCAGTTCAAACTGCTCCATTATTACTCCAAATTTCCCCAAACGCTCCCACATTTCTGTCAAGTCCCAGAGCAAAGTGATGACAAACCCCCACATGCACCTCAAGCAGCCTCTTGCTTCAAAGAGTCCAGCCCAGCACTGTGTACACCAAGGCTGCACAGCAATAGATCCAGCAGGGCAAATTGAGGAGTTCAGGAAGCAAAGGATCCAGGTAATTAGTCCAGAAATTAGATTCAAAATTAGAAATTAGATTCAGGGTTTCCTGCATCGGCCCAGAGTTCAAAAATAGAGCTGGCTCTGTGGCCCCACGCTTCTGCAGGGTCATTTGCAAAAATGAGTCAAGCAAACATAAATTCATTTATACTATAAATTCACTTGCCAAAAGCAACACCAACCATAAGAACCTCCATTCTCGCCCTGACCTAACCCTATAGCAATGTGCCCGCTCCCGTGTATTCCTCACAGAACTCAAAAAACGTCTAGACAATGGAGAGAAGGACCTGTACATTGACTACCATGCTGACTGTATCAAAAGTAAGTCACACAACCTGCAACTCAGCTTTAACCTTCAAACACAACCCTACCTCAACCAATCCACCATCACCCAAGACTAGGCACGCATGCCCCTAACTACCTCAATTCCAACTGCAGCTGGCCTTAAAAGCAAGCTACTCAATGCAAGAAGCCTTGTGAATAAAATACCTGAATTTCTTCTCTTATTAAATATGGCTAAATTAAACATCGTATTTGTCTGTGAAACATGGCTCAACGCATCTCTCCCTGACTCCATTACCATAGTAAGAGACTATCATGTTTACCGATCAGATCATGAAATCCATAGAGGAGGTGGTGTTGCTATCTTCTATAAAAAGTCCTTACATCTAAAAAAACATCCAAGTTACCCCAAGAGCTTGCTCTTCCTGAGACCATCATATGTCAACTATCCTTAAGAATCACAACTCGATTCTTACTATGTTACAGAGCACCTGATTATGACATTGAACATGTAAATAAACTAAATTCACTACTAACATGGGCAACATCCTGCCCACACACTTTTATCTTTCTTGGTGACTTCAATCTACCTCATATTAATTGGACCCTAAATGAATGTACAACTGAACCCATACACGCAACCTTCTACAATGCTGTTACACATCTGGGACTGGAACAACTAGTAACCAACAATACTAGACTTAACAACTGCCTCGATCTCATCTTCTGCAGTAGTTTGAATTTAATTTACAGAATAAAACTAAAGAACCCTTTTCCAACAGTGACCACAATATGATTGACTTTTGTCTCAACATACGCCCACACAAAAATCATCACAATGATGTAATCCCCAATTATAACTTCAAAAAAGGCAACTATGATCTTATAGACAACAATCTCTCATCCCTTGATTGGCAACTTCTATTCACTGGATGCAATACTGTTGAAGACCATTACAACATATTTTTACTTGAAGTCAAAAGAGTCATCAAACTATATGTACCAATAACAACTCCCAAAACACACACACACACACACACACACACAAAAAAAAAAATTACCCATAACAGTAAGGAAACTTCAATCCAAAAAGAGATCACTCTGGCGGAAAAATAAATCTGGTCACGTTGCCAACTTCAAAAGCTAATACAAAAATTTATGCCACCAGATAAAGACCGAATGCACCAATTATCACATTAAACAAGAAGAAAACCTTCTACACACCAATTCCACCCACACTTTTTACAATTTTGTAAACAACAAACTAAAAGACTCAAGGTCCATCCATCCCTGATAGGACCTAATGGCAAAGATTGCAATGACGACACTATTAAAGCCAACATCTTTAACACAATCTTTGGCTCAGTATTTGTAAACAGCAATGGATCATGCCCAGTATTTCCTAGCCGAACCACAGAAAACTACAATGATCTAATACATATCGATTTTACAGAAAACAATGTTGAAAAAGCACTACGCAATCTAAAACCATCTTTATCTATTGGACCAGATGGAAGATGTGTATACTTCTTAAAAAAGCTATCCACTGCCATAGCTGAACCTCTAAGCATAATCTTTGAAAAATCTTTCAGGACCAGCTCCTTGCCTAAACTATGGTCACAAGCCACAGTCATCCCCATCTTCAAAAAGGGAGATCTCAGCCTAGTTGAAAATTACAGACCAATCTCCCTATGCTGCATCACCTGTAAAGTCATGGAATCAATTATTAACCAATCCGTTATCCTCCACTTAGAGACAAACAACCTACTCTCTAATAAACAATTTGGTTTCAGAAAAAAACTATCCTGTAATCTGCAACTCTTACACTGCAAAAACATATGGACTACACAACTCGATCAGGGCAAAACAATAGACTCAATCTACATAGACTTCTGTAAAGCCTTTGATTCAGTGGTACACGACAAACTACTCCTAAAACTAAAATCTTTTTTTTTTTTGGACAAACTTTATTAGTTTTTTTTTTTTACACACACAAACAAAGCATAGGATGTAGTAACATAAAATATCTTTTCTAGAAGAAACAAATAAACCATCTTATTTAAAAAGAAGATAATTCCAAATTATCACACTTCTATAATTTAATATATATATTTATCTTATCTAATCAACTTCATATCTTTTTGAAACTTCTCTTTATTACTCCCTTTCCTTCTATTTAATCATATTTCTTCTGCCTTGAAATTATATACTCATTAAATATATTTTCATTAGTGTTCTTCCGCATCCTGTCAAACTTAAACAAACATTACACAAAACATAAATACATAAAACTTCTTTTTGGAAGGCGGCTTACCCTGAGTTAACTCTTTTTATACAGACATCAATCAAGATTTATACTCACTTAATATACTATCTCATATCTTATTTAGCATTCACTATTTTCCATATATTTTCTCTCTCCTACTCATTCTTTTAATTCTATTTTATTTATTCCATCTAGGTTAAATAATTATATTTGCATCTTTGGTCCGTTTTCTTTCAATCACCTACTTATCCTTTCTATCTAATACAATATTTCTCCTGTAAACCCAGATTGAAGTATGACAACTTTTTATCTTCCCCCTAAATAACACTTAAAATAATACATATTTTCCGTACTGATTCTGCTCCATACATTCTAAGTATTACATTTCAAAATAATAAAACAAACAAATAATATTGAATTTAATAAGTAATAATAAAACTAAAAAAAAGTAAAAAAGAAATATTAAATTTATAATATAGTAAAAACAATGTTTCATAGGAAATTAGATTCTATTATTAATTCTTAAACAATAAAGATAATATTTCATAAGAAATTAAACTCTATAATTAAATCATGGCTTCCTTTAATACATTTTTAAATCATATAATATTCTAATTTTCTAAGTCAGCTTCAAATACTAATGTCTACTATACATTCTTATGTACTTTTGCAGAATCATTTTTATAAAATTATCTTACCCCTTATCTCTGAAAAAAATTCATTTTTAGCATCTTGTTTAAAGCCTTTATGACTTCTCTTTCCTTTTCCCCTTTCTTTCTTCTCCATTCTAACTTTTTGACCCCCCATCTCTCCAATTTCACTCTCTTAGTCTTCCCTCTCTGTTGTATTTCTCTTTTCTGTTGCTTTCTGACATCATATCGCTTTTTCATCTCATTTTTCTTTTTCTTGGTTGCTTTTTAAGTTCTAAGTTCATCTTTTCCTTGCCCCCCTTCCGCTTTTCTTCCTCCACTAACTGTGTTTGTCCATTAAAGATGGCTTCTTCTCCTTCATCCCAGTCTTCCTGTCGTTGTCGTATTTCTTGATAGGTAGAAATCGCCATTTCTAAAAAGTGAAAGATAGATCCAGAAGAGCCCTTATCTTCTTTTTCAGTCTTTGAAATTCCATTTGTAGTCCTTCAAAAGATAATGCCATTTTTCTTTCTTTCTTTTTGAAGCAACCCTAATGTCTTTAGTCCCCATTTCTTTTCTTTTTTTTAACAAAAGTTCACAGAAATCTCAAAGTCACAAAGCAAACCAAATCAGAGCAAACAGTTTCATTTAGCACTTTCTTCTTTCTATACTTTCACCTCCTAGGGTAGAATTCAAATACACAATTCCAAGATGATCTTCTAGAAGTCTTAATGTCTTTTAATCCTGTTTTTATAAGCTCAAAGCAGTCTCCTTCAGTACAGTCTTATAATAAGTCTTTATCTCTTCCCTTCCCTTGTAAAAATAGAAAGAATTTTAAGTTTTTAAATCGAATGTCCAGAAATCCTTTATCCCTTGGCTTTAACTTTCAAATTGAATTACCTTCGGTGCCCAAGTAGATTTTCCAGATCTCCGTCTGCTATTTTTATGGGGAGGAGAGTGAAGAAAAAAAACTTTCCCTTGACAGCTTTCTCCGCCGCTTTCCAATCTTCTTTGGGAAACAATGTATCCTTCAGGCAATTCAAGCAATTCAGTTTCCAGGGTATTTAAGAGTTGTTATTGTCCCGGCTCAGCCAGCACTTTCACTTCTCCTGCTTCCTCCAGCACAAATCTTACCCGGCTGCAGGCTTCTTTGTGGCGGCCATTACTGACCGCCACTCCACCACCTTGGGAAAAGGGGTTTTTCCGGCTGAGGAGGGGTCTGCGACACCCCAAACCCCTGTCCGGATCCCTCTCTCTCGGCTGCCTCTACAGGGCAGCCATATCCCCAGACCCATTTGGATCGGGGCACCTTGGCGGCAAGCGCAGCAGGAATCGCGGACAGTCGTGAATTCCTGCTGCCGCCGAAGCCACGCAAAACCGGAAGCCCCTAAAACTAAAATCTTATGGTATCTCTGGACAACTGCATAACTGGATAGAACCATTCCTGCCAAACAGACAACAAATGGTCAAAATTGGGAGTGTCCTATCAAATTCTGTACCTGTCAATAGTGGTGTTACCCAAGGCAGTGTTTTAGGACCAACTCTCTTCATACTCTACATAAATGACCTCTGTGATCATATTAAGAGCAACTGCGCTCTTTTCACTGATTATGTAAAGCTGTTCAATACCACAGACAATACTGCTACCCTTCAAAAAGATCTTGACTATGTATAAGAATGGTCAAACAAATGGCAACCTCAAATCTCAACAAATAAATACTCTTTCTTACATATTGGCAAAAAAATAATAATCAGAAAATAAAATACAAGCTGAATAGTCAAGACCTTGTTGATGATCCAAGCTCTGTAAAGGACCTTGGAATACTCATCTCTAATGATCTAAGTGCTAGAGCCCACTGTATCTACAAAGCCAAAAAGGCATTAAGAGTTGTGAACCTAATCCTACGTAGCTTTTTCTCTGGTAATATCACACTACTAACTAGAGCATACAAAACATTTGCTAGACCAATACTCGAATACAGCTCATCAGTCTGGAAACCACATTATGTATCTGATATCACAGTTGGGACAGTCCAGAAATATTTCACAAGAAGAGTTCTCCACTCTTCTACTTGTTGCAGAATACCTTATGCCACCAGACTTGAAATTCTAGACCAAAAAAACCTAGAACTACACTGCCTTCGGTCCGATCTAAGTATGGTATATAAAATCATACATTGCAATGTCCTACATGTCAATGAATACTTCAGCTTCAACCAAACCAATACAAGAGCACACAATAGATACAAAGTCAAAGTTAATTGCACCAAACTTGATTGCAGGAAATACGACTTCAGCAACAGAGTGGTCAATGTCTGGAATACTCTAAATGACTCTGTGGTTTCTTCCCAAAACCCCAAAAACTTTAACCTTAGACTGTCTACTATTGACCTCACCCCTTTCCTAAGAGGTCTGTAAGGGGCGTGCATAAGCGCACCAATGTGCCTACCATCCCTGTCCTATTGTTTCTTTTATTTTTCTTATATGTACCCATTTCATGTATTCATAACTATGTATATACTTATACCTATTATCTCGTAAGCAATTGACAAATCAAATAAATAAATAAATAAATAAATAAAGCTGAAAAGAATGCAAGGACTCTTGGAAAGTTCAAACATCAGCTCTCAACACTTCAGGAACTCAGTGTTTGTTCCCAACAAATGCCCCTCCCCACAGTGTCTCTTTAAGCCTCATTCCCCAGGTGTGCCTTGTGAAAAGAGGCGGAACACTCTCCTCCTTAGTAGCCTGCTCAGTCTGCGCTGTTCTTGCCTTCTCTCCACTCTCCAAGCTCTTGGATCAGGAGGGGGTGGCCCGTACTCCTTGCCTGAGCTCTGTCTCTCATGGTCATCCTGCCCCTGATCCTCCCTGTCTACAAGCTGTTCTAGTCCTGAAAGGCCCTACCCTTCCCCATATTCCTCTGAAGCCAACAAAGCCGTCCTCCCAATCTCTGTTGGCTCAGGTGCCAGCTCATTCCCCTGCAGATTCAGTACTCCGATGGGGGAATGACACAGGTGTTGTGGAACGTTCCATAAGAAATCACGAGCTTGTGAGCTGAGTGTGTGATAAAACCACAAGGTGAATGCACAAGTAGTTTTGTAACTTCTACACCTTATCTACTGTATGCCGCTTCCTCTTATGTAACCAAATAAAAATTACACACACACACACACACACACACACACACACTTGCTTCAGATTGCGCTCAAGGTTCCTCCAATCTTACGGGATGACTCACATTTTTTTAGATGAATAAACGTATTTTGTTTATCAAGACAGATCTGGACTCCATCTCATTCACACCAAGCCATTCCTGATCCCTGCTTAACAAAGTTGTGGCAACTTCCTGAAATTCTCACAAGTTGTGACAGCCATGTTCTTTATCCCTACGGTATTGAAGGAACCCCCCACCCCTCAATTCCCAGAAGAATGAAATATTTTGGGAAATATTAAAAAGGTAGGATAAAATATTTCCCCTCAAGGAGAAATCTAAAAATTCTTAAAGGAGGCAGTTTCCCTGCCCCAAGCAGAAACTGAGGAGGCCAGCTTTTGAACATGCAGATCTGGTAATCCATTTAGAAAGACTGGGTCAGACAGAAACTCCAGATAAGCAACAAGTCAAAAATGGACAAGATTAGCTCAGACAAATACTTAGGGTTTGCATTTCCTCTTTTGCCTATAGAGCCAGCTATGACCCCTACTTAACCCCTGAATGACCCCCATAGGAATCCAGAAGTTATAAAAACCCGCCCACTCTAAACTCCATTTTGTCAGCTGCCCAGAACCACAAACCCTGGTTGTGTTGTTCAGCAATTAATGGATCTTCTTTACAATCAGCCTTCAGTCTCCATTTTGTTTCCGGCATCTCTCTCATAGCTTGGAACTGAACCAGATGGATTTTCCTTCCAAAGTATCTTCGGTTTTTCTCTTCTCATTGACATCTACCTGGTCTTACAGGATGGTGCCGCAGTCCAGAATGGGACAACTCACCCTGGCTGATTTGTCCTGGCCATCTTGCCATGGCTGACTCATCCCAGTTGACTCACCAAGGCCAACCTACCACAGGACAAATTGCCATGGAACAATTCAATGTGGGATAATATTAAAAAAAAAAAAGGACAAGTGGAATTTCAGCTCACCCCAGCCTCGAGGATTTCTAACACAAGAAAGTTCATACCTAAAGAAGACAAGGCCCACTAAAATTCAATTGTCCCTCTCCTGAGTTATCCCACATTGAATTGTCATGTGGTGAGTTGTCCCTTGGCTAGTCAAATGTGGTGAGACAGCCGGGGTAAGATAGCCAGGGCAAGACGGCTGTAGTGAATTGTCCTAGACCTCTGCAGTCTCCCAAATGTTCTTCAGGGACTCCTTTGCTCCTTTCCTTCCTTCTGCAGCAAGTTCTCAAGAACGTACAAAGTGGTTGCTGGCAGGTAGCTCTACTGAATTGCAGGCAGCCGGCAGTCAGCAGAAGTAACCTGCGCAGTGGTGCAGGGTTTAGATTTCAGGACCGCAGGCTACTTCTGCTGACTGCCGGCTGCCTGTAATTCGGTAGTTCAAATCTCACCAGGCTCAAGGTTGACTCAGCCTTCCCTCCTTCCAAGATGGGTAAAATGAGAACCCAACATTGTTGGGGTCAATATGCTGACTCTGTAAACTGCTTAGAGAGGGCTGTAAAAGCACTGTGAAGTGGTATATAAGTCTAAGTCCTGTTGCTATTGCTATGCTCTCTCCAACTTTCCTGGAAAGAACTCAGAAATTGAAGCATGCCTTTCATCCCATTCCTGGATGCTAACCAGTTTGTAGATCAGGGGTTCCCAACTCCTGGACTGTGGACAGGTACTGGACCATGGCCTGTTAAGGAACCAGTCTGTGCAGCTGGAGGTGAGTGGTGGGTGATGAAGCAAAGCTTCATTTGAGCAACCACAAGATTTGGGTTGCATGCAAAACCATCCACCACTCCCCGTCCATGGAAAAAGTTGTCTTCCACAAAACTAGTCCCTGGTACCAAAAAGGTTGGGGGACTGTTAGGGATACACCCTAGCAGAATGTGCACGGCAGTCAGGCAGTCAGGCAAATATGTGAGATAAATGTTTTTGTAGCTTACACTCAGTAAAACAGATACACTGTGCTAGTTAAATAGTTTATTCCAGTAAGAGTTTTATCATAGTCAAACAGTCCATATATCATTCAATAGTTCAGTCCGTTCAGGGATTATTCAGTTGCAAAGTCCAGTGTCGAAAAAGAGGTCAGTAAACTTACAAATATCAGTCCAGTAATATATCTCCTCGCAGTAGAGATATAAAGAAGTCAAACCTCCTTTCTTCCTTAGCAACAGGGAACACGCAGTTAGCAAACCATCAATCCAGTATAGTCAGCAAGCAAGCAAGTAGGTCCTCTTGCTCCCTCTTATGGTGGTTTTACAACCGCACCCAAAATTACATGCTTTGCAGTTTAAAGTGACACACGCTTAAACTTACTATCATAGTTTATATATATTATTTTACCCAAACTACGTTAGGTAACCTTGTTATTCCTAACAGGGACCATTATTTTAGAACAACCCCAGAGGTCCTCAGTGATCCAAGAACCCACATTTGCAATACAAAATCGAGGGATTGTGAAGACCCCAGAAAATGGCCTCTCCAGTCACACGTCCTCAACTGACCTCAGAGACCCAAACACTGACATGTCTCTTGTGTTTCAATTGTGAGCGTAAACAATAACATTTGTTCTCATCCTGGGTGGATCTAAAGATCTTGTTCTCTCCCCTCCCTCATTTCCCTCTTCGAATGATGCGTTTTCAATTGTGTTTGATGATAATGCATTGGTGTTAATGTTTCTTTGTCAGGCGCTCAGGAAATTAATTAACATGGTGCTCTAGCTTTCATTTTCGTTTGGGCTGGCACCTTTCATCATCCGTTACTTTTAATCTCATGGTTATTCTCATAACTTTCCAGGATAATTCTTGCATGCAGAATTAGAAGTTGGGAGCAGCATCCTTTGGAGTTACCAGTTGAGAGAGAGGAGGGGTGTAACAGATTGTTTTATCATCAATTTCATGTACAATTCTGACTAATTTTGCTACTTACCAAGAATTGTTTCCTCATCGATTTCAGCTATAATCCTGGAGTTCTTTGGCTACTCAATTTCCTGGGCCACCAATCTCTGCAAACTGATGGCACAAAATCTCACCTTTTGGGGGGCATGAAACTCATAAAAAGTGTAATGCCTATAGTTGATACTAACTATATCCAAAAGTAGTAGATGACTTCTCCCAGGGGCTTTATATAGCTGTTAGAAAACACAGGGGGAGAGGATTGGCTGTAGTGGCAATCCAATTGACCCTTCCACCTACTAGCATTGCAAAATTAAAAGAAGTGGAACCACAACAGAAAAGAACCAAGTCTTGTGTCCCCAAATATCACAAGAGATTAGATGGTTGATGGTCCTGAAGAAGACTGATGGATAGGGTGAGAAAGAGATCACTATTGTCTACTGAATGTGAGGAAGGTACAAAGATGATTAGGGGATTGGAAGCTAAAACAAGAACGGTTGCAGGAATTGGGCATGGCTAGTCTAGTGAAGAGAAGGACCAGGGGATACATAATAGCAGTCTTCCAATATCTGAGGAGCTGCCATAGAGGGGTCAAGCTATTTTCCAAGGCACCAGACTGCAGGACAATGAATGGAAACTAATTAAGGAGAGAAGCAATGTAGGGAGAAATAATCTGCCAGTTAGAACCAGAAATCAGTGGAAAAACTTTGGGTTGCACTAGATTATATACAAGATCCCTTCCAACTCTGTCATTCTATTCTTCTCTTCTCTTCTCTTCTCTTCTCTTCTTTTCTCTTCTCTTCTCTTCTACTCTACTCTACTCTACTCTACTCTACTCTACTCTACTCTATTTCTATTTCTATTTCTATTTCTATTTCTATTATTTCTTTTCTATTATTTCTTTTCTATTATTTCTATTTCTATTATTTCTATTTCTATTCTGCCAAAAGCAACCAATGCCACCTCAACCCAACACTCAAAGCTTGAACTCTGGTCCAGATGCGTCCAGAAAGAGTGCAGAGAAAAGCAACAAAGATGATTAAGGGATTGGAGGCTAAAACATGTGAAAAATAGTCATTAAAATGGGGTATGTCTAGTGTAATGACGAGAAGGACTAGGGAGAACATGACAGCAGTCTTCTAATACTTGAGGGGCTGTCTCAAAGAAGAAGAGGTTCAACCTATTCTCCAAAGCACCTAAGGGAAGGATGAGAACTAAGTGGTCCCTGGTGTTCTCTGAGCTTGATTGTTTTCTTGCAAACGTTTCATTATCAAACTATATTACATCATCAGTGCTATTTGAGAGTTGGGTTTACTCTCATTTTATATTCTAGTGGCTTGCCTGGCCGATGGCAATGGTCTTGGTGATTCTTCGGTAGGCAAATAAGGGGTTTGGCAATTCCTTGCTTGAGATATTGTTTGTTTCTTGATTGTTGGTCTACTGTTATTATTGGCTAACGTTGGTTTATCCTGGACAGAATGCAATGGGTGGAAGACCATTAAAGAGAGATCCAACTTAGAACTAAGGAGAAATTTCCTGACAGTAAGAACAATTAATCAATGGAACAACTTGCCTCCAGAAGTTGTGAATGGTCCATCACTGGAGGTTTTAAAGAAGAGATTGGCCATTTGTCTGGAATGGTATAGGGTCTCCTGCTTGAACAAAAGTTTGGACTAGAAGACCTCCAAGGTCCTCCTAGTTCTATTTTGATTTAGTATGATTCAATGGTGTTGATGTGGCATGAAGAAGTATGCTCCATCACTGGACCTTTTCAAGAAGAGACTGGACAACCATTTGTCTGAAATGATATGGAGGTTGGACTACTAGAATATCTCCAGGTTTCCTTCTAACTCTTGTTATTCTATATTTTTGTGGTTGTGAGCTGCCTAGGGTATCCCCATGGTGAGATAGGCAGCAAATAATAATAATAATAATAATAATAATAATAATAATAATAATAATAATAATAATAATAATAATAATAATAACAACAACAACAACAACAACAACAACGGAGCAAAGAACTGGTGGGATCATAAGCCTGAAAAAGTGGTCGAAAATGAGCATGCAAAACTACTGTGGGACTTCCGAATACAGACTGACAAAGTTCTGGAACACAATACCCCAGATATCATGATTGTGGAGAAATAAAAAGTGTGGATCATCAACATTGCCATACCTGGTGATAGCAGAATCGACAAGACACAGCTTGAAAAAGTCACCAGATATCAGGACTTGAGAATCGAACTGCAGAGACTCTGGCATAAACCAGTGCAGGTGATTCCAGGGGTACTCGGCACACTGGGTGCTGCTGTGTCTAAAGACCTAAGCAAGCACTTAAAAACAAGTGGCGCTGACAAAATTAGTCAGCTGCAGAAGGCCACCTTACTGGGATCTGCTCACATAATCTGCCGATACATCACGCAGTCCTGAACACTTTGGGAAGGGTTCGAGTAGGGATTTGTGATACGAAACCCAGCATGGTTATCTCATCTGCTGTGTATACTGTCATCATTGTTAGGGATATACCCTAGCAGAATGTGCACAGCAGTCAGGCAGTCAGGCGAATATGAGAGAAAGCGTTTTTTAGTTTTCACACTCAGTAAAAACGGATACACTGTCTTAGTTGAATAGTTTATTCCATTAAGAGTTTAGCAGTCCAAATATCATTTACTAGTGTTCAGTCAGTTCAGTCTGGAGATTGTTCAATTGCAAAAATCCAGTGTCAAAAAAAACCAGTTAACTTACAATGTCAATCCATAAATCAGTCCAGTAAATATCTTGTCACAGTAGATTAGATATGCAGCATTCAAAACTCTTTCCTCCTTCGACGTCAGCAACAGGGAACACGCAGAACAATCAACCATCAATCCAGTAGTAATCCAGGTTCTCTAGCTCCCTCTTATGGCAGTTTCTCAACCGCACCCAAATTATATCATTTAGAGTTTAAAGTGAAAAACACATTTAAACTTTGCTATCATGGTTTATATATTATTTACCCAAACAATGTTAGGTAACTATGGTTATTCCTAACAATCATCATCATCATCATCATCATCATCATCATCATCATCATCATCATCATGATGATGATAATAACAGAGCTCATCTTGGTTAGCTCAAGGAGCTCCATGGAGACAGCAAAGAATCTGCACATTAAGAGTGTGCACATCAAAATAATAATCTCCAGCCACTTGATGCTAGGAGGAGGGTGGGGCTAAGAGGAAATCAATAGGCTATTGAAACCGTAATTGTGAAAAATGTGTTTGTCTTTAATAATAAGGGGATAAATCAGGAGGATGAACCAGCAAGGGAGAAAACAGGGGAAGCCTGGGGAAAGAAAAATTAATTTCCCCGTCTCTAGTCACAGGTGGCTAAAGTTGCGATGTCATTTCTGCCTCATAAATTAATGTTCTTATGGCTTGGCAAAAAGGAGGGAGAGACAAGATTGGGTGGGTGAACATCAAAATATCCCCCTCCTTTAAAAAAAAACAACATTTCCCCTTCCATAGGACAAGGAGAAGCTGGAGGAATGTGGGAAGCTCTGGTGTTTAGGTCTAGAGAAGGGGAGAGATTCGGCTTTGGGGAAGGAAGGAAGGAAGGAAGGAAGGAAGGAGAGAGGGAGGAGAGGGAGGAGAGGGAGGGGGATGAAGGAAGGATATTCGGTGAGGAAATGAGAAAGAGAAGGAAGGGAGGGACGGAGGAAGTAGGAGTAGGAGGCAGGGAGGGGAGGGGAGGATGGAGGAATGAAGGAAGGATATTAGATGAGGGAATGAGGGAGAGAGGAGGGGAAGGAAGGTAGGTAGGTAGGTAGGTAGGAAGGAAGGAAGGAAGGAAGGAAGGAAGGAAGGAAGGAAGGAAGGAAGGAAGGAAGGAAGGAAGGAAGGAAGGAAGGAAGGAAGGTTCTTGCAAAATTATGTAACGTACAATAAAGACAGAGTTAGTATTCCTGGTTGTGTTGCTTCTCTGGGCTACCTCACAAGGCTGACATCAATCTTATAAGTTTGAGAGTACCTTTCATTCCTTGACTTGTACTCTCCTCAAAACTAGACAGGGCCCCTCCTGAGATGCTTTCATTCCCCTCTTCCGTCAGGTTCAAATTTCATTGTCCAGACCATCAAGTATGCTGTGTCTCTTTCCTCCTGTCTCCCAGGACATTCCCACATACCCTTACAGGAATTCTGGAAGATAACTAGAGGAAGAGAAGAAGAATATTTGCATTTCCATCCTTTATGAATTCCAAAACTTGATGGAGGAAGTATGCAGAGATGTCACCAAAAGAACTCCAAATTAGCTTCCACCAAGGAAAATTCCAGTATCTTATCTTATCTCTCTCTCTCTCTCTCTCTCTCTCTCTCTCTCTCTCTCTATCTCTCTATCTATCTATCTATCTATCTATCTATCTATCTATCTCTATCTCTATCTCTATCTCTCTATCTCTCTATCTCTCTATCTCTATATCTATATCTATATCTATCTATATATGTTTTCTTAAGTTTTCGCGGGTACTTACATGTATGGTATTCAGCTTTGTTCGGGTATTTTCCCACGTCATTATAGTTGTGCTTTTAAAGTTGTAGCAACGTTTCGGCAGAATCTCATCTGCCATCATCAGGCTTCTGTATTGTGTTTGTCTGTGAGTCAGACTTTTACAGTTGTTTCAGTTTTAAATTTGGGGCTAGCCTGATGATGGCAGATGAGAACACAATACAGAAGCCTGATGAAAGTCTGGTTCCCCCACCATAGAATCTCCTCCTAGCAGAGCGTCCTTTTTCCTCTGCCGATTGGAAGTCCGGTTCCCCCACCGTGGAGTTTCTTCCTAGTATGGCCTCCTTTTTCCTTTTACCGACTGGCTACAGGGAGGCACAGCAGAGGGATGAAAGAACCACATACGGCTCCAGAGCCACGGGTTGCCAACTCCTGACCTACATGAACAGCGTGTTGTCTGAGTATAGTTAGTTTTGAACAATAATAATAGTAATAACAATAATATACATATTATTGATAATAATTACATTATAATAGTAACATTGGCTTATACATACTAATAAACCTTCATCATATAGTTAATCATTCTCTTAAGCTTTTATGTTTCTAACTTCTGTTTCTGTTTTAACTAACCATTGAAAAAGCAAGTCCCATGTTAAAAAGTATTGTGTTTCCTTTATCTTAAGCATTAATTTATCCATCTCTGCGCATTCTTTTTTTTTTATATATAAGAGCATCGAGAATTGTTTTTCCACAACAGTGGAAAAATGAAGAGATGAAAGGAAAATTCCAGCATTTGAGGGCCTGCCACAAAGACAAGGTGGTCAACTTATGTTTCAAAGGACCAGAAAGCAGGACAAGAAACAATGGATGGAAACTGACCAAGGAGAGAGTCAACCTGGAAATAAGGAGGAATTTCCTGATAGTGAGAACAATCCACCCATGGAACAGAAGTTGTCTTCAGAAGTTGTGGGTGCTTCATCACTAAAGGCTTTTAAGAAGACACTGGACAGCCATTTGCCTGAAATGGTTTAGACCAGTGGTGGGATTCAAAATTTTTTACTACCAGTTCTATGGGTGTGGTTTGGTGGGCTTGGCATGGCTTAGTGGGTGTGGCTTGGTGGGTGTGGCAGGGGAAGGATACTGCAAAATCCCCATTCCCTCCCCACCCCACTAACCTGCTTTCCAGCTCTGTTCTCCTGTGCAGGGCAACCAAAGAAGACCCAGCCAATCAGCTGGGACTCAATGGGAGGCGGAGAACAGATGGGGGCGGGGCCAGTCAGCAGTGGGATTTCCTGGTTCTCTGAACTACTGAAAATTTCCACTACTGGTTCTCCAGAACTGGTCAGAACTGGCTGAACACCACCTCTGGTTTAGAATCTCCTGCTTGAGCAAGGGGCTGGACTAGAAGACCTCCAAGGTCCCTTCTAGCCCTATTCTGGTCGAGGGAAAGCAGGTGGGTAGAGGTGGGGACATTTTATTCAAAGCTACGAACATCAACTATTCCGCGCCAAGATGATGGTCTATGACTGACGCAAGACAGGAACATCTCAGGAAAAACTGTTTCCAGCCAAATCCGAAGAGTTAACTTTTTATATAAACGACGCTCGTGCAATCTTTGTGCCTTTGTTGTATTTTTTTGGGGCACCGAGCGTGATATGAAACGAGCGCTGTTTACTCTATCGACATTATCGCTCCTCTGAGCCCTCAGGCTATAGATTTTTAAGATTATGAATAAACTCCCAATTCCTCTGCCAGCCTCGCTATTTTGAAGACAATACCCATCTTCTTCCCCTTGGGTTCCATCTGAAAGAAGCTTTCTTATTAAGTTCCACCATCTTCCCTGGAGAAACTGCGTGTGGTTGTTATTGATGGCTTACCTTTTCTCCACGCCAGCCCTCCCCCCCGGCACTTGCCATGTTCCACAATCTCTCTAAATCGTGTTTTATTATTCTTCGCTCTCCTTTCGTTTCTTAACAAGGGACGGGGAGTTTGATTCAACCATATGGTGACAACTTCAAGGAAGAGAAACAATGGCTCCTCTTGGGCCGTCCTTCCATTCCCAGCAGAGGCTCCCAATTATATCAAAAGAAGATTATGAGGAGAAAGCAGTTGGCGACAGGAAAACTCCCCCCCGCTGGATGTTGAAATATAAACAAGTTTCAATCACTCTAGATGCCCATCGCGGAGATGGTTTCAGCATCCTTTCTTGATCTGACACGGGCTTTATTTTTAAATTTATATCCCACCTTTATTTTTATTTTTTTATGACTTAAGGCAGGGGGGCCTAATATTATCTGTTCCTATCTTCTCCCTAGAACGTGGAATAAAAGATTGGAAGGGACCTTAGAGGTCTTCTAGTCCAGGCGCCTGGTCAAGCAGGAGACCCAGGAGAGCCTCGGTGGTGCAGTGGTTAGAGTGCAGTGATGCAGGCTACTTCTGCTGACTGTTGGCTGCCTGCAATTTGGCAGTTCGATTCTCACCAGGCTCAAGGTTGATGCAGCCTTCCATCCTTCCGAGGTGGGTCAAATGAGGAGCCAGATTGTTGGGGGTAAGAGGCTGACTCTGTAAACCGCTTACAGAGAGCTGTAAAAGCACTATGAAACGGTATATACGTGTAAGTGCTATTGCTATGCCATTCCAGACAAATGACAGTCCATTATCTGGGTTGGATTCTTGCACAAGAACCTACATGTCATATCTTAAAGTAAGCGCATGCCCACATGAGCCACTAGGGACTTCAACGTTGAACATCTTTAGAGATGTGGAACTGCCACCTCAACATTCCTACTCTTTGTACGTATAATTAGCTGCACTTGTTCCCTTAGCACATTACACGATAGGGTAGGAAAGGACTTTGGAGATCTTTTAATCCAGCCCCTTGCTCAAGCAGGAGATGCTATATCATTCCGGACAAAAGGTTCTCCATCCTTTTCTTAAACAACTCCAGGGATGAAGCACCCATAACTTCTGGTGGCAAGTTGTTCCACTGTGTTGAGGTAATTCCCCGTTAGGAGAATGAGTGCATACAGGGAGACGTATTTGAGAGGAGTGTTTGAATATTACACACAGAGTACACAGATACACTGTACAGTAAATGTAGGTTTTTACTTCAAGAAAGGTTTAAGCAAAGTCCAAAATAAGCAGTCCAAAGTCATTCACAGGTAAAATCAGTCAGTTTTTCAATCCACGGATAATCCAAATATCAAAGTCCAGTGTCAAAAACAGTTCAGTATCAGACTTACATTAAATCCAGTAATATCAGTCAATTAGAAGAAATGGAGGAACAGCAACACTTTCCAACAGAAGGAAACAGAGATACTCACTCAGACACACCCTCTTCTGAGACTAAGACTAAACAAACCAGGTTTCTGGCTCCATCTTATGGCCGTTTGAGAAACCACACCTAATAACAGTTTTTGCATTTTCTTAAAGTTACAGTTTTAAAATGTTTATCCTGGTTTATATATTTCTAACCCAAATAGCTGTTAGGTGACTCATATTCCTAACACACTGGTTAATTGTTCTCACTGTCAGGAAATTTCAGCTTAATTCTAGGTTGGTTCTCTCCTTGATTATCTTCCATCCATTTCTTCTCGTCCGGCCCTTTGAAGAATAGGTCAACTCACTCTTCTCTGTGGCAGCCCCTCAACGACAGGTAGACCTCGACTTACAACAGTTCATTTAGTGACCATTCAAAATTACAATGACATTGAAAAAAGTGACTTATGACCATTTTTCACACATATGACAATTGCAGCATCCCCATGGTCGTGTGATCAAAATTCAGATACTTGGCAACTGACTAGTATTTATGATGATTAGAGGGTTCCGGGGTCACATGATAACCTTTTGCAACCTTCTGAGAAACAACGTCAAGGGGGAACCTATAAGATTCACTTATCAATCAGGTTACTAATTTAATAACTGCCATGATTCACTTAATATTGGTGGCAAGAGAGGCCATCAAAAGGGACAAAGCTCACTTAACAAATGTCTCACTTAGCGGCAGAAATTTTGGGCTTGGTTGTGGTCGTAAGTCAAGGACTACTAAAGATTGCTATCGTGTCACCTGTAATCTTTCTCTCATTTTACTAGACCAGGGGTGTCAAACTCAATTTCATTGAGGGCCGCATTGTGTTTGACCTTGGGGGGCTGGGGTGGGGCATGGTCAGGGTAGGTGTGGCCAGTGTGACATCACTCATTTGGGGGGGCGCTGTGGCAGCCTGAGCACGTCTGCTAATGAAAATGGGCTCCTGAGCTCCATTTTTGGCTGCGATGGCTTCTGTAACCCTCGGCCCGTGAAAATGGGCTCCCGAGCTCAGTTTTCAGCTGCAATGGCTTCCTGCAACCCTTGGCCAGTGATAACGGGCTCCCAAGCTCCGTTTTCATCTGCGATGGCTTCCTGCAACCCTTGGCCAGGGATAACGGGCTCCCAAGCTCCGTTTTCATCTGCAATGGCTTCCTGCAACCCTTGACCAGGGATAACGGGCTCCCAAGCTCCGTTTTCATCTGCGATGGCTTCCTGCAACCCTTGGCCAGGATAACGGCCCCAAGCTCCGTTTTCATCTGCAATGGCTTCCTGCAACCCTTGACCAGGGATAACGGGCTCCCAAGCTCCGCTTTCATCTGCGATGGCTTCCTGCAACCCTTGGCCAGGGATAACGGGCTCCCAAGCTCCGTTTTCATCTGCGATGGCTTCCTGCAACCCTTGGCCAGGGATAACGGGCTCCCAAGCTCCGTTTTCATCTGCGATGGCTTCCTGCAACCCTTGGCCAGCGATAACGGGCTCCCAAGCTCCGTTTTCATCTGCGATGGCTTCCTGCAACCCTTGGCTAGGGATAATGGGCTCCCAAGCTCCGTTTTCATCTGCGACAGCTTCCTGCAACCCTCTGCCAGTGAAATTGGAGGTCAGGAGCTCACTGCCAGAGGCATCACGAGCCCATCATTTGCTGTTTCCAGGGCGGTCCCATGGGCCAGACCTAAGCACCCCATGGGCCTTGAGTTTGACACTAGATATATGTAGTTGCCTTAATCGTTAATCATATAGTTAGCGACTGGTCCAAAGTCACGTAGCCAGGTAGATCACAGCACTTAAAAGCACACACCGCATCGCACGTATTGGACATCACTTCTATTTTATGTCATTGTTGTTGTCAGACACCTCAATATTTGTGAGAAGTTTCTCCTGCTGGAAAATAACCAATCATCCGACATGACAATGATCCCGAGAACATTTTTCAAACTCTGTCCCCCTGTGTTTTCTGTGTTATGAGCTATGCCTCTCACTTACCTGGCAACACTTATAAACAGTGCACCGACTGTAAATTGGTTGAAAAGTATGTTCACGTCAAAGGGAAAGAATATGGTTTTTCCAGATGTAGACTAACACAATTGGAAGGGACCTTGGAGGTCTTCTAGTCCAACCCTAGTGTGGTTCTAGCAGTCTTCCAGTAAACAACCAGGTAAATATCAGCTAACAGTGTGCAGCGGCAGCCAAAAAAGCCAATGAAATCCTAAACTGCATTAACAGAGGGATACAATCAAGATCAAATGAGATATTAATACCACTCTATAAAGCCTTAGTAAGACCACACCTAGAGTACTGCATCCAGTTTTGGTCACCACACTATAAAAAGATGTTGAGACTCTAGAACAGGGGTGGGCAACACGGCCCGCGGGCCACATCCGGCCCGTTGGTCTGCCCAATGCGGCCCGCCTAAAAAAAATAGCTGCCATTGGTCTGTCCAATCTGGCCCGCCCCTGAAAAAAAAATCACTGGGCGTGGCGTGCCCTGTGCCGCATGGCCCCCAAAGCTGCAAAACAGTGCGGAGCGATCTAGGGGTAGGAAAGAAAAGAAATTTGCAAAGGCCTCGGCTGGAAGTTCAAATCACCTTCGAGTGCGACCTCTCCGAAGGTGAGTCCCCCGATCCCCCTTTTTTTCCAGGGCTTCCAGGCTTAAACTTTGCAAAGGCAAAGTTTGCAGGCTGGAGCATCTTCCCGCCGAGCAGCAGGAAGGGTTCGCCCGGCGGGTGGGTGGGCTGCTTAAACTTTCCTCGGGCGGCACTTTAAAAGCCTGCTCCCAGCACCCGAGCAACTTCCCAGCAACTTTCGGCTTCCTTTAACTCGTGGGCGCTTGCGCCTGGCCCCGAGCCGCACGGAGAGGAAGGACCCGGCCCGTCTGTCAAATTTTAAAAGTCAATGCGGCCCCCGAGCCAAAAAGTTTGCCCACCCCTGCTCTAGAAAAAGTACAGAGAAGAGCAACCAAGATGATTAGCAGACTGGAGGCTAAAACATACGATGAATGGTTACAGGAACTAGGCATGGCTAGTCTAGTGAAGAGAAGGACCAGGGGAGACAGGATAGCAGTTTTCCAATATTTGAGGGGCTGCCACAGAGAGGAGGAAGGGGTCAAGCTATTATCCAAAGCACCTGAAAGCCAGACAAGGAACAATGGATGGAAACTGAACAAGCAGAGAAATTTCCTGACAGTGAAAGCAATCAACCAATGGAACAGAAGTTGCCTTTGGAAGTTGTGGGAGCTTCATCCCTGGAGGCTTTCAAGAAGAGACTGGACTGCCACCTGTCAGGAATGGTGTAGGGTCTCTTGGTTGGGTGGGGGGTTGGACTAGATGACCTACATGGTCCCTTCCAACTTTTTTTTTTAATCTGTAAAACCTGTAAACCTTCTACCCAGGCAGGAGACCTTATAACGTTTCAGAAAAAATGGTTATCCAATCTCTTATTCAAAACTTCCAGAGTTGGAGCATCCCAAACATTTTATCAAAAAAGCAGGGGGGGTCTTTTCTGTTCTTTTCTTTTTCAACCACACAACCACTTAAGGGGCAAAATGTTCTGTTTGGAGACACACACACCCAGGAGACCCCTCCTCAATGAGTTTCTACCAATTCTTGTCATCTCAACAAGACATCCATTGATCGGGGTGGGTTTGCTTTTTGTAAAAGAAATTGCTACTTCAAAAAAGAATGATCTGCAGACTGGGATTTCTTTTCTTTTTTTTTAATGGCACAGTTTATTTTCCCTGCTCTTCCCATACAAACACATCCATTGATTATTTGGTTTTATTTTTTTTTAAGACTTCACGCTTACCAAAAAAAAGCAAACGAGCTAGAAACTCTCCCCTGTTCCATAGCACCAAACAGACATGAAATATAATCTAGCATCACTTTGCTTTTCATAGAAGTTGGAAGGGACTTTAGACGTCTTCTTGTCCAGGGGTCACCAACCTTTTGGACCTCAGGGACCACTAAATTCATAATTTTAAATCCCACAGACCACTAATATGACCTGCTTAATGACCGGCTAGGCGGACATGGCTAGGTGGTCATGGGACTGGGTGGGTGTGGCCAACTCGATGACACTCATATTGAGGGGTGCATTGCCGGCCTCTACTCACCCCTCCCCTCCCAGCCATTCTTCACCTGCCCAACCCAACAGGAAGCAGATGTTGGAGCTAAGCAGCCACCACGAGAGACAAAGTGTTGGCAAAACAGCTGGTTCAGTTTAAATTGGATTGGACCGAGAAGGGGGTCAGCAGAAGCGCCTCACTGAGGACTAGGAGCATAGCCTTTCCAAGCAGAGGGAAGACTTGCGGGAGTGCAAGGCCAGGTACTGGTGCCTGGAGGCTCAGCGGACTGAGATGGTCAGCCAGTTCCAGGACATGATGCAGTCTCACTGGAATGAAGCCCCCTGTCTTCACCACCAGGGGCCCTTCCCTCCAGCCTTTGCCCAAAGCTCCTCACCAGGAGGCTGAAGGAGACCCCAAGTGGGAATTTTTGCCCCCCCCCCTCTGACCCTCACAAAAAGACTCCAAAGGGGGAGACTCTCTGCAGCAATGCAAACATTCATTGTACGTATCCGAATTGCAGTCAGCAGAAATGGCTTGCAGCACTGCACTCTAACCACTGTGCCACCGCTGCTCTTGGAAACAAAGCAACCATGCAATTGCCCCAGTTATGACCCCACACATCCCTGCCCTTCTTGACTACCTGTATGGGGACCTGAACCTGGTTAAAATTTAATTGAGGGGTGCAGTGTAGACTCACTGCTTCATGGTGCACTCTGGGCAACGTGACTGCATCAGAGGTGGCATTCAGCAGGTTCTGACCAGTTCTGGAGAACCAGTAGCGGAAATTTTGAGTAGTTCGGAGAACTGGCAAATACCACCTCTGACTGGCGTTGCTTCGTCTATTCTCTGCCTCCCGAGTCCCAGCTGCGTCTTCTTTGGTTGCCCTGCACAGGACAACAGAGCTGAAAAGCAGGTTAGTGGGGTGGGAAGGAAATGGGGAATTTGCAGTAATCTTCCCCCCCCAGGAGTGGAGAGGGAATGTAGATTTTACAGCATCCTTTCCCTGCCACGCCCACCAAGTCACACCCACCAAGCCACACCAGGGCCACCAAGCCACGCCCACAGAACCGGGAGTAAAAATAATTGACTCCCACCATTGGACTGCGTCACAACTCAATAGTCTTCACCCTCCGACTGATGGATTTCCCAGGAAGAAGTAGCAGCGTGAAGACTAAGGATCAGACGGGATGGCCCCAATTATATAACTGACTACATCTGTACCTTGAGCAGATCAGGCTTAATAAACAGGACCTGAGCTGAGCTGATTGATTATGTGCCATCAAGTCACCGTCGACTCTTAATGATCACAGAGAAAGCATATGAGCTGAATGAGGGCAAGGTATCTACAGCCTTTGATACAAAACTCTCTAGAGAGTAATTCATTAGTGGAAGCAGCCACTGAGAACCTGTGCAAGTAGACACCGTAAATGCTTAGCAGTACTTCTTCCTGGTGTATTGACTCTTCACTGGGCTCCTGTGGTTGCTTTTTTCTTATCTTTGCTCCTTGAACTCTTAGCTAGTAAGAACACCTTTTTTATTTTCTAACTGTTTTGTAAACTACTCCGTTAATGCCTCTCTCGGGCCATTGTTGGCATTAGATGCTGCAATGTGTTTACACTTGCAAAGAGCAGAATTGTGCCCGCAGTGGTGCTCAGAATTTTAACAGAGTTGGAAGGAACCTTATAGGGCTTTCAACCCCCTGCTCAAACAGAAGACCCTCTACCATAATAGACAATTGAAATTATTACCACTTGGTGATGCCTTGGTAAGGCCACACTTGGAATCCTGCATCCAGTTTTGGTCACCATGATGTGAGTTAGATGTTGAGACTCTGGAAAGAGTGCAGAGAAGAGCAACAAATATGATGAGGGGACGGGAAGCTAAAACATACAAAGAACATTTGCTGGAATTGGGTATGTCTAGTCTAGTGAAAAGAAGGACTATGAGTGACATGATAGCTGTGTTCCAATATCTCGGGGTTGCCACAAAGAAGAGGGGGTCAACCTATTCTCCAAGTCACCTGAAGGGAGGACAAGAAGCAATGGATGGAAACTAATCAAGGAGAGAAGCAACCTACAATTGATCAGTGGAACAACTTGCCTCCAGAAGTTATGAATGCTCCAACACTGGAAGTTTTGAAGTAGAGATTTGACAGAAATGGCTTCCTGCCTGAGCAGGGGATTGGACTAGATAGAAGACCCCTGAAGTCCCTTCCAACTCTGTCATTCTGTTATTCTGTTAATTCCCTGTGATTCTATGGAAACAAAAGTTGGACTTTGAAGAAATCAGCTAAAAGGAGTATAGATCTCCCTCTCGTTCCCTCCCTCTCTTCTTTCTATTTATTGATTATGAAATTTATTTCCACCTGTCTTATATCCAATGACTCTGGGCAGAAATATAAACATTAAAAACCTTAAAACCACACCGGAAAAATCATTAACACAAGATGGCAAAGCGGGGAACTGTACGGTGGGGAGAAGGGTGAGACGGGATTATGTTTTAATTAGTCAACCCCTCTCTGGTGAAACCCCCATCGTCCTCAAGCCACTTGGCAGTACCCAGTCTTCAGGCTCTTATGAAAACTCAGGAGAATGGGAGTCAATCTCACCTCAATGGGTAGGATATTCCAGAGGGCAGGATCCTTTTGAATTTGGGTGGTGGCGAAGACCCTTGAGAAGATTGTGAAAATCTAACCCATGAATCATTGAACACATCATCTCTACAGGTCTCAATGGAGGCACAAATGGCTTGGTCTGAAATGATCATATTTTTCAACATGTTATATGAAGACTCAGCTCCCTTGGACCCATAATGCTGGGTAGGGCAGAAGGAAAGAGAAGAGGAGGATGATGTCATAACAACACAAGAGCACACAATAGATACAAACTCAAAGTAAACCGCACCAAACTTGATTGCAGGAAATACGACTTGACTCTGTAGTTTCTTCCCCAAACCCCAAAACTTTAACCTTAGACTGTCTACTATTGACCTCACCCCTTTCCTAAGAGGTCTGTAGGGGTGTGCATAAGCGCACCATCGTGCCTACCGTCCCTGTCCTATTGTTTCTCTTATTCTTTTATTTTTCTTATATGTACCCATTTCATGTATTCACAACTATGTATACACTTATACTTATTATCTTGTAAACAATTGGCAAATCAAATAAATAAATAAATAAATAAATAAATAAATAAATAAATAAATAAATAAATAAATAAATAAATAAATAAATGACTAGGGGCAAGTTGGATGGACTCAGTTACAATGGCGATGAGTGCACCATTAGAAGGCCTGAAGGACTGTTTGTCATGGAGAAAATCTATCCATGTGATTGGTAAATATCTATGGAGATTCTCAGTCATCCAGGTCATGGTTGTCCCAAAGATGCTTTTCCAAAAAGCAACTGGACTTTCTTGGTTTTTGCTTGAAGACGTTCTTCAAGAACTGAAGAAGCTGCTTGGATGAGAAGCAAAATGTTTGCCAGCAAAAACAAAGAAAGCCCAGTTGCCTTTTGGAAAAGCACCTTTGGGACACAGGATTGGTAAGAATTGACGGCACATAATCGATCAATGGCATTAGACAGGGGCAATGGAATGGATGACCTTTTAAGAAAAAAATAAATATCTAAAATGAAAATAACTGGGCTTTCTTGGTCTTCTTCAGTCAGAATTCATCTGGGGTGGTATAAGGTCTCCTGTTTGAGCAGGAGGTTGGACTAAAAGACCTCCAAGGTCCCTTAGAAGGTTATTCTGTATGAAAGAGAGATGCAACCTAGAAGTGAGAAATTTCTTGACAGGGAGAACAATGAATCAGTGGAATGGTTTACTTCTGGAATTTGTGGATGGTCCATCACTGGAGGTTTTCAAGAAGACATTGGACAACCTTTGTCAAGAATGGTATAGGATCTCCTGCTTGATTGGAACGCTATGGTCCATGGTGCCATGAAGAACTGGATACAACTTTGTGACTGAACAACAACAACAACTTCTGCTCAAATAGAAGATTGGACTAGAAGACTTCTGAGGCCCTTTCTAACTCTGTTATTCTGTTATTCATCCTTCAGCCTGTGGTGCGTAGATGGCATTCCCTGGGATTTTCTAGGATCAAATGTATTGTGTGAATTGAGCCAAGGAACCAGCCCAATTCAGTAATGAAAGCAAATGTCTCACGTAAATAAAATCAGAATCATGGGTGCTAGGAGGTTGATCATTAAAAATGGAATTTAGGAGCTTGCTAAAGAATAAAAGACCCTCTTCTCCTCTTTTATTTAGCCAAAAGAATGATGAAGAGAGAGAATGCCTATCCATGCGAAAGGTTAGTTCAATTAGAAGCCTGCCACTAATGTAAGAAACAAATGCTTCTTTCAAGGCCATTAAATTATTCAGGTTTAGTTAGGGGAGGGTGAAGATTAATTTCCAGCAACAATGAAGAGCTGCCTTGGAGGAGAAAGAAAGAGAAACAAATAGGACTTGGCAGTGAAAGGAAAGTTATAATCTTTATAATTCTGCCCTTTGGAAGGTTAAACAAAGGGGAAGGCAGGGGAAGGAATGCAAAGCTCTTGCTAAGGGCCTAAAATTACACGTATTTGCCGGACATTATTACATGGGCAGAGACCACTTCAGCTAAACACTGTCCCCAGTGGGTAAGAATCTTAGGATAATTTTCACCACTCTAAATAGCACAATAACATGTGCAATACAAGCAGCGGTAAACTCTGTGCCCATTTTCCCTTAGTACATATCTTAGTACATAACAAAACAGAATAGAATGGAATAGAATATTGAGTAGAGCAGAGCAGATCAAGGGTAGGGTGGAGGGGAGAGGAGAGGAGAGGAGGGAAGGGAAGGGAAGGGAAGGAAGGAGAGAAGAGGAGAGAGAGGAGAGAGAGGAGAGGAGAGGAGAGGAGAGGAGAGGGAAGGAAGAGGAGAAGAGAAGAGAAGAGAAGAGAAGAGAAGAGAAAAGAGGGAAGGGAAGAGAGAAGAGAAGAGAAGAGAAGAGAAGAGAAGAGAAGAGAAGAGAAGAGAAGAGAAGAGAAGAGAAGAGAAGAGAGAGAAGAGAAGAGAAGAGAAGAGAAGAGGGCTGGAATTGACCTTGGAAATCTTTTAGTCCAACTCTCTGCCTAAGGCAGGAGACCGTATATTATCCCTGATAAATACTCCTCCTCCTCTTCCTCCTCCTCTTCCTCCTCTTGCTCCTCTAAATAATTGGTTTGTATCACTGTGTTGGATCCAGTGAGATTTTATCATTTACGGCAGAAAAATGGACAGTGGTTACTAAGCGAGGCATAGAAAGTGAATTGGACAGAAGTAAGGGGGAACCATTTTTCTTTCCAACCCATACACACAGCATCCTGTCGGTTTTTAATTGCTCTCTTCATTCCTTTTCAGTCTCTTTAATTTTAAGGCCAATAGATTTTTCCATTGTCAAGAATAACAGGATTCTGTCAGTTAGTTCTTCAATGCCACGTTTCTCTAATTCTTACACGAGGTTTTGAAAAACCTCCAGGTTTAAAACGTCATTGGTTTCACCGAAAAACATAACAAGCTTAAAATAAATGGTGCCGCTATAATGAGCGGCTCCTTCCCATCTCCTTTTCAGATTTAATTTAAATTACTAATGCTCACAATAAAAAAATTGCACTCAATAGCACTCCTATTATATAGAATTATGCATTGTGTGTGCCTGTGGAAGTGATTGGGCTGAGTTAGACTCTCTCTCTTCCCTGTTATTTCATTACTTTTTAAGGATAACAAAAAAGAGAAACAGATACAGATAATCAGAGTTGGAAGGGACCTTGTAGGTCATCTAGTCCAACCCCCCTTAAGCAGGAGACCCTACACCATTTCCGACAAACTGCAGTCCAATCAAACATGATCAGGGGACCTGAGGCTAAAACATATGATGATTGAAGGGATTCCCCTTTCTCACTACATGTAGTCCTTGACTTACAAATATTCATTTAACGACTGTTCGAAGTTACCACAGCCCTGAAAAAAAAGTGACTTATGGCCATGTCAACTCATAAAATGTTTCTCTGGTCTTTTTAGAGTTGCCAACAGAAAGGGAGGGGAGAGAAGTGCGGTAGCTTGCAAACCGAAACTGCATTCCATAAATGTTTTCAAAGATAGTAACTAAGTGACTGAAGTTTCCGCCGTGCAAAATTCTAACTGGAGAGTATGATTGATGATTCTTGGCTATGGATGTGTCCCATTGGAGAATATGAATTATGATATACCCAGGGGGTGGGGGAAAAAGGGGTCAAGGGTGATAATGAATGATGTACCTCAGAGTCGGCTACACCCAGGCAGTGCCGGACGTGTTAACTCTTAATAAATCCTTTTTAAGTTTTGGAAGTTTGGCTTGAGACTCATGATTTAAATGGGGTTTAAGTGCCAGAACCCTGACAGGCTGTTTTTCACATTACAACCACTGCAGCTTCCCCATGATCACATGATCAAAATTCAGACCCTTGTCAACCAACTCGCATTTTATGATGGCTGCAAATGTCCCATGGGCGTGTAATCTCCTTTTGCGAACTTCCGACAAGCGAAGTCAATGGGGAAGCCAGATTCACTTAACAACCAGGGTTACCAATTTAACAACCGCAGTGGTTCACTTAACAATGGTGGCAGGAAAGGCTGTAAAATGGAGCAAAGCCCATTTTAACATCTGTCTCGTTTTAGCAACAGGAATTTGGGGCTCAGTTGTGTTTGGAAGTCAAGGCTAACTTTCATATGTCTGAAATGGTATAAGGCACTTCTGGCACACATGCCATAGGTTCGCCACCACAGGTATAGGGTCTCCTCCTTGAGCAGGGGGTTGGACTAGAAGACCTCCAAGGTCCCTTCCTGCTCTATTCCAATTGATAGTCCATTGCACTTTTCCAAGTCTTGTTTAAAGGTGATCATGACATGGTTTACTATTCCTAGTGAAGACTGCAATTTATCGTCTGATTTATAACAATTATTCCTCTTGTTCTACTTAACTGTTTCTGATGCTTATTATAATAATTTATGAAAGCTTCAAAGAGCATAATGTAATTATACAATATTTCATCTAACTTCTGCTGGTTTTCCAAGCAAACAGTTCTAATCCAAGGGGCTTACATTTAGCTAATCCTTAAAGAAGATTTCCACTTGCACTTTGGGGAATAATTTAGGCAATTAATTAATAGGCCATTGTATGTACATGGCAGCAGCCTCTGGCTCAAAATCCACGTACGCAACATAAGTAAAATGCAGCAAACAAAAGCTATATAAAAATCAGTCACGACTGACAGTATCCATATCCTCATAAATCACAGCACTGCCAAAGCTCTGTGAATTTGACAGATGCTATTTATTCTACATTGGATTTATATAAATCCCTGCAAGAGATATCAAAATAATATTGGAAAATATTAAGATGGCTTGTTCCAGACATCCAGAGGTCCATTGGACTGCTGGAAAAAGTTGAACTGGGAATAGGGATGGACACAAAAGAATTATTGATCATATTTCAGCTTGATGAGACCATGTTCTATCTAGGCAGCTGGCTAGATGGTATTCCAGGCCTTGGACAGCTCCAAGGGCCACAGGAGTTGTCCCAAAAGAACATCCATCCAACAATTTCAGCTTTCACCCTTAATAATCTTTCACAGAATAACAGAGTTGGAAAGGACCTCAGAGGTCTTCTAGTCCAACCCCCTGTTCAAGCAAGAGACCCTGTACACTGTGGACAAATTGTTGTCCAATCTCTTGTTTAAAAACTTCCAGTGATGGAGCATCCACAACTTCTGAAGGCAACTTCTGTTCCACTGGTTAATTTTCCTCACTGTTAGGAAATTTCTCCTTAATTCTAGGTTGCTTCTCTCTTTCATTAGTTTCCAACTATTGCTTCTTGTCCTGTCTTCTGGTAATTTGGAAAATAGGTAGACCCCCTGTTGCTTCTGACAGTCCTTTACATGTTGGAACTCTGTTGTCATGTCTCCCCTACTCCTTCTTTTCATTAAATTATACATATCCAATTCCAGCAACCATTCTTCATGTTTTAGTCTCCAGGATTTTAATCATCATCTTGATCTCTTCCTTCCCAAATGAAATAAGCTGTTAGGTGGGTAGAAACTGTAGTTTTCAAGAACTTGCACTCGTTTGTGGTGCTTGCACCCCACAAATGCACCCCCCGCTCTGTGTGTGTGTGTGTGTGTGTGTGTGTGTGTGTGTGTGTGTGTGTGTTGGAAAAGTGTGTGTTTTAATTGCTTGGTCATCACCAGTCCTGGTTCTTCAGCCCAAAGAAGACTTCAGAAAAGTTGATGGGCAGAGTGACCTTGCCATCTTCCCTCGGAAATTATCTGTTTTCTGTGCCTTCCTTCAACTTTCCCCATTTTTGAATATGTGTCTCTTGCATTTGGGAAATTGAAAAAAAATCAAAGGTAGAAGGGTGGAATCCTCTTTGTCACTCTTCTCTGCATTCTTTCTAGAGTCTCAACATCTTTTTTCACATTGTGACAAACCAAAAAACGGATGCAGGATTCCAAGGGTGGCCTTACCAAGGCATCATAAATGACCTTTGTAGCATCTCCTTTATCATGTGAACAAAATTCAGATTCTTGGTAACCGTGACCTGTGTCCTAAGGTTCTGTGGTCCACTTTTGACAAGCTAAATCCATGGGGAAGCCAGATTTGCTTAACAAGCATGTTATTAACTTATCCACCGTGGTGATTCATTTAACAACTGTGGCAAGAAAGATCCTAAAATGAGGCAAAACTCACTCAACAAATGTCTCACTTAAACCACAGAAATTTCAGGCTCAATAGTGGTCGTACCTTGAGGACTATCTGTATTGATGTAAATATATGAGCCTCAGTGGCACAGTGGTTAGAGTGCAGTACTGCAAGCTACTTCTGCTGCAGCCAGCTGCCTGCAATCTGGCAGATCGAATCTCACCAGGCTCAAGGTTGACTCAGCCTTCCATCCTTCCGAGGTGGGTAAAATGAGGGCCCAGATTGTTGGGGGCAATATGCCAACTCTGTAAACGGCTTAGAGAGTGTTATAAAGCACTATAAAGTGGTATATAAGTCTAAGTGCCGTTGCTATTGCTATATATTTCTTTATATAAAACTACACATTTGTTTCAGCATCTTGCTTGCTGTCAGCTTGCCATCAGAAGTTGTGGGTGCTTCATCATTGGAGGTTTTTACGAAGAGACTGGACTGGCACCTATCTGAAATATCATAGGGTCTCCTGTTTGAGCAGGGGGCTGGGCTAGAAGACCTCCAAGGTCCCTTCCAGCTATATTCTGATTGATTAATTGATGACACCTCAGATATCATAAAAGATGAGATTGAAGAATAAACTTGATGCAGCCTATTGCACCCCACAGAATTCTTGTTGTTATATATATATATATATATATATATATATATATATATATATATATATATATATATATATATATATATATATTATTTATACATTTTTTTCTTTAAAGACACATAGGTGGTTGGTGAACAGTGTACTGTCTGAGTCATTTTAGATTTACAAAATATTAATAATAATTCTGAGATTAATAGTAGTTAAAATAATAATAGCAATAATGATCAATTTATAGACAATACAGATAACAATAATAATACTATGCAAATATATCTAATAATGATCTCTCCACTTCTATCATTTGCATCTACATGGTAATTTTAATAGATTGTAATTTACCTCATGATGAGGTTCCATTGTTCATTTACCAGACAATGCTCCTGTTTGCCTAACTATCTTGTTTGTTGTTGTTGAAGGCGTAAAAGGAAAAGGGTTCTTCCACAGAATGTGCTTTGAGCCATTATATGAAATGCATGAAATAAATCTATCCAACAAATATGTAAATTAATGAACTTTTCCCCGTTTCTCCAGAAAATGGGATTTATTTTCACAGGAGGCATCTTCTGGCTCACCCGTCAAAGGCCTCTGAGCTACGGGACAAAGCAAAAGAAAGACAGAAATGATCAATAACCATGTCTTGGTTCAACCTATGTCCTAGCTCCAAGAAACAAATTGAATAACATTTCAGAGGAGTCAGGTCTGTTATGATATTAATAAGAACTAATGGGTGATCTTGCCTTCACAGAGTCAACTCCCAATTAAATCTCCAAAATATTATTTGTGCCAAGCTCCAAAGTCTGAATAAATTGAGATAAGATGTGTATCCTAAATGCCGTTCAGATTTGGATTATTAGACCTCGAACTTGCTGTTTGAACACCATTAATGAGCAAAGTTTCTTCTAAAGAAAATTAACTCAGTTCAATGTCTGTAGAGATTTTTCAGTCATCCAGGTCATGGAAGTTTTGCAAAATCCCAGGGTTGTGTGATTGCCGTTTGCAACTTTCTCTACCTCCTCGAGCTCCAGGTCATCTGGTCATTTGCAACCAGGAAAACCATGACCTGGCTGACTGAGAATCTCTACAGATTTTTGGCTATACAATTTGGGATGGACACCCTTTGAATGGTTTAGGAGTAGGAATGGATTTCCAGAGGAAAAAATCGTAGACTACAGGAAACATTTTCAGTACTCAGGTGACCCTGAGGGCACAGATAAACCTCCAAGTGGCCTCAATGACCCTCTAAAAAGGATGCACCAGCTGCAAATGACCAGCTGTCTCCAAGGAGTATAAATCTTTCTATTCCCCACCATCCAGGCAGAGCTGAAGAAGCTTCTTGGATGAGAAGCAAAATGTCTTAAAAAAAACAAAAACAAAGTCCAGTTGCCTCCTGAAAAAGTACATTTGGGACAACTCAGTTCAATCAAATTAGTGAGTGGGATGGCATGCCTTCAGATGTTGTTGGGTCTTCCATCACTGGAGGTTTTTTTAAATAAGAGATTGGGCAGCTGTTTGTCCAGAAATGGATCTCCTGCTTGGGCAGTGGGTTGGAGCAGAAGACCCCCAAGATACCTTCCAATCCTATTAGTCTGTATGTGGGACCTTAAAATCATGGGACCCTCAACTCATGCAGTCCAACTCGAATCTACTCAGTTATAAATGCCTGGCAGCCTTCTCCTCCACTTTCTAAACAAATGTTTAGAAGGTGGAGAAAAACCCATAAATATATTTTGAAATAAGTACCCTGGAGAGAACTTGAATGAACCAGAATTCTCATCTGCATGGAGAATATCTATCAATGTACATTGTATGTCTATTATGCTCTTCAGACCTAAACACAGCAGAAGACCTGACAACCAGCACGTTGGAAGTAGAAAGGAAGGCCACTAAGCAATCCATGGAATTAGTTGGTCCTTTGATCCATTTTGCCCAACACTTCTACTACAGCAAATATCTTTCTCAAGGCTTACCGTCTTTTGTCTTTGTTTTGGCTACAAACACCCACATAGGAAACAGTGTAAAAATGAAACATCTATCACCACCTATTCATTAGAGTCATGAAGGAATTCCAAATTTTCAGGCTCATCCAAGGGTGTCTACAAGAGGTGGTGGGGAAAAGTCAAGTTGGCAGCCATAACGGTGGCTGTTGTATTTAGGTGGCCCATCCATTATAAGCAAAGTACTTTTGTTAAGATATTTAGCTGGAGTGATGGGGTTGTACAGTAAGGCAGAACACAAAGTTACAGTTAAACAGGTAGATTAACAGAGTTGGAAGGGACCTTGTAGGTCATCTAGTCCAACCTCCTGCCCATGCAGGGGACCCTACACCATTTCTGACAGATGGCACACTAGTCAGTTCTTGAAAGCTTCCAGTGATGAAGCTTCCACAACATTTGAAGACCAGCTGTTCCATACATTGTTTGTTCTCACTATCAGAAAGTTTCTCTTTATTTCTAGGTTGAATCTCTCCTCGTTCAGTTTCCATCCATTGTTCCTTGTCTGGCCTTTGAGTGCTTTAGAAAATAGCTTGACCCCCTCCTCTCTGTGGCAGCCCCTCAAATATTGGAAGACAGCTATCATGTCACCCCGGTTCTTCTCTTCACTAGACTAGCCAATCCCAAGCCAAACCGTTCGCTGTATGTTTTAGTCTCCAGTCCCTTAATCATCCTAGTTGCTTTTCTCTGTACTCTTTCTAGAGTCTCAATGTCTTTTTTATACTGTGGTGACCAAGACTGGATACAGTATTCTAGGAGTGGTCTTACTAAGGCTTTATAGAGTGGTGTTATTAGAATAGAATAGAATAGAATGGAATGGAATGGAATGGAATAGAATAGAATAGAATAGAATAGAATAGAATAGAATAGAATAGAATAGAATGGAATGGAATGGAATGGAATGGAATGGAATGGAATGGAATGGAATGGAATGGAATGGAATGGAATGGAATGGAATAGAATAGAATAGAATAGAATAGAATAGAATAGAATAGAATAGAATAGAATAGAATAGAATAGAATAGAATATCAGAGTCTTCTAGCTCAAACCCCTGCCTAGGCAGGAAATCCTACATCACTTCAGACAAATGGTTATCCAACATCTTTCAAAAAACTTCCAGTGTTGGAGCATTCACAGCTTCTGGAGGCAAGTTGTTCCACTGATTAATTGTTCTAATTGTCAGGAAATTTCTCCTTTAGTTCTAAGTTGCTTCTCTCCTTGATGTGTGTCCACCCATTGCTTCTTCTCCTGCCCTCAGGGGCTTTGGAGAATAGCTTGACCTGGTACCTCATAGGATCTTCTATTAATGCAATTTAGGATTGCACTGACTTTTTTGGCTGCCATCACACACTGCTGGCTCATATTTAAACGATTGTCCACTAAGACCCCAAGATCTCTCTCACAGTTACTGCTATTAAGCCTGGTTTCACCCAGTCTATATGTGTACTTTTGTTTTTTCTGGCCTAGGTGTAAGACTTTACTTTTGTGTACATTGGATTACATTTTGTTAGAAATGCATTTCGTTAGTTGATTGATTGGAGAATGCTGGTATCTGTGTGAGGCAATCTACATTGTGATTGGTTGCTGTGGCCGGAGGAGGATTTTTCCTTTTTTTCCCGCCTTTTTCTTCTGTGTGTCCTATATGCTCTGTGATTTACCTCATGATGCTCCTGTTTGTCTGACTATCTTATTTGCTGTAGATATAGATGTAAAATATATTTATTTATATAAAAGTACAAGTTCATATCAGAGTCTCTGACTACATTTGGACACCAGCTGCTCAATTCCCTGACAACTTTCTATCTCCTGCATTCACTTGCTCTGCTTTGGGCTTTTGTTTTATTGGTTGATTTATTGACTGGAAGGCAGCTGAATAGATTTAACGTAGTCAATAAATAACAACCAAAACCACCAAAAACCAGATCTCCCAAAACATAGTCTGAGGCAAAATAGCAACCTTTTTATTGCAATAGGTTAACACAATAATACTTCAGCCACCATCGGAAGCCAAAACTTTTGCAAGGATTTTACTACATGGACAGCCATTTCCTCATTGCATTCCAACCTGGAGTAATTAACCTGTGGTATTGTTTTGCTTGTTATGGCACCTAGGAGAGATGAGGTTGCATCAATCCAGATTATAAACATTTCACATCTACATGCCAAGCAAATCTGAGGAGCAAAGCGCTAAAGCAACATGAAACAAGGTCATTATTTTGTCATCGTTGTGTTTAGCTGCCTGTTTATTTGCAACACACTTTAGAGCTCTTTGCTATACAGAGAAATGCTCCACAATGTTAATAAACACAAGTATGACATCTGGCCCATGTTTATGGAGAATGACTTATTTAATGCCACACGGTCCATAGATTTTTTCCAAAGAAACAACAGAGAGGACCATTTGTCCTCAAGCATAATCATTTTTTTTGTTCCATTCTAGCCCTCTGGAGAACAATTCTGAGTTTCAAGGATAGCCCATGGAAGACTAATAAAAGCATACCTATGGAACTTCTTGTGTGTCACAAATACATTATGCAGCCATCAGGAGGGAGAAGAAAGGGATAAGAGTGCTTATGCCAAGAAGTTCCCACAATTTATTTCCCAAGGGGAAAAAAATGCTATTTTATGAATGAAATCAGAAGAATAGAGGTTCCATGATATTACTTCTGGCCCTTCCTTCATTCATCCAAATTGACCTCTTAAAATTGCACCTATTAAGAAACACCTGTGTTTCTCTGAAAATAAGACCGGGTCTTATATTAATTTTTGCTTATTTTCTGGTTAGGTCTTATTTTCAGGGAAATACAGTACTCAATACATCCATCTGGTTGACAATCTTAACTGGGGCTTATTTTTGAGGTAGGGATTATAATTACAAGCATCCTGAAAAATCATGCTAGTGCTTATTTTCTGGTAGGGTCTTATTTTGGGGAAAACAAAGTTATATCTGATTAAACATGGCTGGGTTGGGATCAAGAAAGCTACTTCGGTATGGTTTACTTCTTTAGAAGATAGGTCAGTGATTCTCAACCTTGGCCACTTGAAGATGTGTAGACTTCAGTTCCCAGAATTCCCCCAACTATAGCTAGCTGGGGAATTCTGGGAGTTGAAGTGCAAACATCTGCAGTATCTAAGATCAGGAAACACTGAGATAGGCGAATCAAATACCATTAGGGTTCCACCTTTCTACCTTTGATTATTTTCAATTTCCCAAATGCAAGGGACACATATTCAAAAATGGGGAAAGTTGAAGGAGAGCACAGAAAACAGATAATTTCCAAGAGACAATGGCAAGGTCACTCTGCCCATCAACTTTTCCGAAGTCTTCTTTGGGCTGAAGAACCAAGACAAGGAAAAGGCTGATGATGACCAAGCAATTAAAACAGGCTAACTCTTTTCCACAACAAACACACACATCACACACACAGAAAGAGAGAGAGGGGGGGTGCATTTGTGGGGTGCAAGCACCACAAATGAGTGCAAGTCCTTGAAAACTACAGTTTCTACCCACCTAACAGCTGATTTCATTTGGGAAGGAATAGGTCAAGATGATGATTAAAAACCTGGAGACTAAAACATGAAGAATGGTTGCAGGAACTGAGTATGGTTAGTCTAAAGAAAAGAAGGATTAGGGGTAGAGACCAGTCTTTTAATATTTGAGGATTCCTACAAAGATGAGCAGGGACACAGTGGCTCAGTGGCTAAGACACTGAGCTTGTCGATCAGAAAGGTCGGCAGTTTGGCAGTTCGAATCCCTAGCACCATGTAAAGGAGTGAACTCCCGTTACTTGTCCCAGCTTTTGCCAACCAAGCAGTTCAAACGCATGTAAACATGCAAGTAGAAAAATAGGGACTACTTTGGTGAGAAGGGAACAGCGCTCCGTGTGCCTTCGGCGTTTAGTCATACCGGCCACATGACCTCAGAGACATCTTTGGACAGCGCTGGCTCTTCGGCTTTGTCACCAAGATGAGCACTGCCCTGTAGAATCAGAAACAACTAGCATGTATGTACAAGGGGAACCTTTACTTTTACCTTACAAAGATGAGGGGTTCAACTATTTTCCAAAGCACCAAAAGACAACATGAAAAACAATGGATGGAAACTAATCAAGGAGAGAAGCAACTTGGAATTAAGGAGAAACTTCCTAACAGTGAGGAGGACAATGAACCAGTGGAACAGCTTTAACTTCAGAAGTTGTGGGTGCTCCATCACTGGAGATTTTTTAAAAAGAGACTGGGCAGCTACTTGTCTGAAATGGCACAGTTTCTCCTGCTTGAGCAGGGGGTTGGACTAGAAGACCTCCAAGGTCCCTTCCAGCTCTATTATTCTATGTTCTGCATTTTATGAAAAATTAAAGTTTCTACCCACGAAACAGCTGATTTCATTTGGGAAGGAAGAGGTCAAGACAATGGCCTTGATGCTGGCATGCCAAAGTATGCAAAAATGCTAATTAATTTTGACATTCAGAGACGAGCAGTTTCTAAATGTAAGGCGTTATGTGTCTGTACGCTTACTCATCCACCGTTCCCTCCCACTTTCCATTGTTACCTCTGTCCCAACCACATCATCAAAAAAGATCCTTGACTTGGATGAGCTCATAGGAGCTGTCAGTGACAAAGAAACCTTTCTTGAAAGGGAGTGAAAGGAAGTTCTTTCGAACACAGATTCATCCACTTAATCTTGAGCTTAGCAACTCTGCAATCTTCTTTTGGACTTTCATTTTTTGCTTCCTGTTTTTCTTGGGAGGGTTTTTTTTTTTTTATGAAACTTGTGCTTTTGGGTATGTGATTGTTGATTTGTATTCATTGGGATCAATCACCTTTTTGTTCAGGTTCTAACGTGCCCTGCATTGCAAAAGAGAAGAATTAGAACTTACTAGATGTAGAGGCATAAAACCACTCCTGCTTTTAGTAAATCAAATTTCTATCCCTGTTGCACGTCTTGAATTCTAGGTCTGAAATATGACTTAATTCTAATCGTTTCAGATCATTCAAAAATATGTTCAGGGGACTGGAGGCTCAAACATATGAAGAACGGTGCATGGCTGGTCTAGTGAAGAGAAGGACCAGGGGAGACAGGATAGCAATCTTCCAATATTTGAGGGGCTGCCACAGAGAGGAGGAAGGGGTCAACCTATTTTCCAAACCCCCAGACAAGGAATAATGGATGGAAACTGAACAAGGAGAGATTCAACCTGGAAATAAGGAGGAATTTTCTGACAGTAAGAACAATCCAGGGGTGGGATTCTACCAGTTTGCACCTATTCGCTAGAACCGGTTGTTAACATTCTAAGCAGTTCGGAGAACCAGTTGTTAGAAGAAATTACTGGCCTAATCCTGTAAGGAAGGCAGGAAGGAAACATTCTGGTGTTGCTGACAGAAACTGCCTCTCTGTTAACCCTTATTACATTCTAGGCAGGACTAGACTTCCTGTCTCTGGAACTTCTCTGGAGTTTTTTTCCCCCTCCTTTGCTGGTACTTTGCTTGTGTGGAGTGACCATTGAAAAAAGTGACTTATGGCCATTTTTCACACTTACGACTGTTGCATCATCCCCACAGTCATGAGAGGCCAGGCGAGGAGATATGTGCCTTGATATGAGTGATATTGAGTTGGCCACACCCAGCCAATAACGTGACCCCCAAGCCACGCCCACCAACTAAGCCATGCCCACAGAACCGGTTGTTAAAAAATTTGAATCCCACCCCTGAAACAATCAACCAATGGAAGAGAAGTTCCCCTCAGAAGTTGTGGGAGTTTCATCACTGGAGGCTTTTAAGGGGAAATTGGACTGCCATTTGTCAGAGATGGTGTAGGCTTTCCTGCACTTACCTGCATCCAAAACGGGCTGAGTGGGGACTCCTGGGAGAGGTGGGGCAGGGTTGACAGGGCCAGCCAGGAGTGGGATTTGGGTACCGGTCCGTGGATCATTTTTTACCGGGCCGCCGGTTTGCTGGGCGCCGCCATCTTGTTTCAATGAGAAAGTGCTTCCGGGTGAGCTTTTCCGGTTGGAAAGCGGCGTTTGGGTCCTGAAGGAATCCTCGTGCCTTAGTTTCATCGAACGGGGGGGCGGCTTCGAACAAAGAGCCGTCCCGATGGTGGAGGAGATCAAAAAAGCACAAAAAAGGTACAAAGGAGGAGTTGAAGGTGGCGGGGAGAAGCGGGGGACGGCTGGCTGGCCAGTCGCTCAGCTCGCCTTGCCTTGTTATGCGTGCTGATGCCGGTACCGGGCCGCGGATCATTTTGTGATGCCGGTACCGGGCCGTGGCACAAAAAAGGTTGGGGGCCACTGCTCTAGGGACTCTCCCGAACCCCTTCAACCCCCCAGCCAGAGGTGCTATTCAGCCAGTTCGCACCTACTTGGGCGAACCGGTAGCAAGAATTTGGCGTGGGTCGCCGAACCGGTAGCAACATCTAGCTGGCCACACCCCCAACCCGGTCGCCCAGTTTCCGCTCACTCGCTTGCCCCGCCCACTCGATGCTCGCTGCCCCAGTTTAAAAGAGGACTGCTCCCCCGCCCTAGCCATGCATTTTCAAGCAGCCACTTGAAAACACACGACAGTGGGCGGAGCAGCAGTCCGTTAACCTGCAAAACTGTTCCAAGGCTGGATTCTTCATGGACACTAGAAGTATCGCTTCCCCTTGTGAGTAAAGTGCCTGGAGCGAGAGGGAAAGAACACTGAAGGAAGAGGGGGGGGAAAATCCAGCCATGGGGAAGTTTACAGGAGCTTCAAATGCAAGTCCGTTTACCTGCAGAACTTCTCTAATGCTGGATTCACTTCCCCTTGTGAGTAAGGTGCCTGGAGTGAGAGGGAATGAAGGCTGACAGGTGTGTGTGTGTGTGTGTGTGTGTGTGAGAGAGAGAGAGAGAGAGAGAGAGAGAGAGAGAGAGACAGAGAGAGAAAGAGAAGAGAAGAAAGAAAAGAAAGAAAGAAAGAAAGAAAGAAAGAAAGAAAGAAAGAAAGAAAGAAAGAAAGAAAGAAAGAAAGAAAGAAGGGAGAAAGAAAGAAAGAGAAAGAAAGAAAGAAAGAAAGAAAGAAAGAAAGAAAGAAAGAAAGAAAGAAAGAAAGAAAGAAAGAAAGAAAGAAAGAAAGAAAAGGGAGAGAGAGAGGGGGGGAGAGACAGAGAAAACTCTGTGGTATTATTTTAAATTGTTCCATTATTTATCATGTGTTAATATTTTACACTGTCCCTATACCTAGAGTGATTCGCCCAGGGCTACCACATATTTTTCAGGGTTTACATGCATTCAATGTCTGTAGTCCAGAGCATAAATACATTTGTGTTTAACAGGGTTGAAAGGGAGTTTGGAGGTCATCTAGTCCAAGCCCCTGCTCAGGCAGGAAAACTGAGGATGCCAAACTCTGAGTACAAATCCTGGGAAAGGTGTCAGAATAACACTTAGAAGGGACTTTTGGGGGAACCCTATACCATTTCAGAGAAATGTCTGTCCAGTCTTTTAAAAATTTCCAGTGATTGATCACCCGGAACTTCTGGGGACAAGCAGGTCCACTGGTTAATTGTTCTCACTGTCAGAAAGTTTCTCCTTAGTTTCAGGTTGCTTCTCTCTTTGTTCAGTTTCCATCCATTGCTTCTTGTTTGCCTCCTGGTGCTTTGGTGCTGCCACTTTCTTTGTGGCAGCCCCTTAAAAGCCTGTTGCCTACATCACACTCTTGAGTAAAACATGTGAGCCATTTTCTCCTTTCAGTCGTCCATGAAAGTACATTTATAGTATGCAGATAATAAAGTCAAAAAAGGTGAACAACATTTTTACAGAACTATAGATAAGTTGAGGCTGGGTGACAAGGAGTGGCTGGGAAGGGAAGGGCCAGGTGAGGCACCCCTTGATGTGAGTGACATTGAGTTGGCCACGCCTGTTATGAACTAACATAAACGTATTTTAATAAAGCTTGACAACCTTGATAGAAAAGCAGGCTCGTAATCCTGCACTTTTGATTGGCCCGTGGATAGCGAGCTGGGATTGGTCCTTACGGAGCAACCTGATTGGCTATTAGCGGAACGTCTCTCATTGGGTACAATTTAAACATTTTAACGTAAGTCATTGGGTAATGGGACAGCAGCCAGCCCTATAAAAGAGCTGCTGCTGCCCGGTATTTTTGCTCTGTTCCTGATCGTTAATAAAGAGTTGAAGTTCACCGTTCACTGCCTCGTCTCCGTTCCTTGCGCCCATGCCCAGAACATAACAACACCCACCCAGTCACATGACCACTAAGACATACCCACCCAGTCACATGACCACCAAGCCACGCCCACCAAATAAGCCATGCCCACAGAACCGGTGGTAAAAAAAATTTGAATTCCACCACTGCCCCCAGCAGCCCACCCCTGGTTCTGTCAGGAATTTCTTCTAAAGTTCTTGGCTGGATTTCTCTTAAATTATCTTCTACCTGTTATTGCCCCTTCATTGTTTTGGAGAATAGATCATAGAATGGTAGGGCTGGAAGCAGGGGTGGGATTCTGCCAGTTTGGACCAGTTTAGGAGAACCCCTACCTCCGAAGATCAGCTGGGAGCAAACCAGTTTACTCCAATGATCATGTGGGCCTGCGGGCTTGCTCCTCTGCAGTACTGACCTTTATCGTCTCAGCTGATCAGCGTGGAAGAGTAGATTGGTGCTTCTCAGTTGTGTTATTCCCCCGAAGTAACTTAGCAGGTAAGGTGTCAGGATTCCAGCAGTGTTGTGGTTTGCTGGCAGCAGGTGCGGACGGCTGAGGTCTCGGAGAGTGAGGACTCAGATGAGGGGGCCTGTGTGTGATGTAGGGATGGGGCCAGGACCATCAGGGAGTGGAGTGCTGCCTTCGGAGATTATGGAGGCTGGCAGCAGTGATGAAGAGTTCCCTGAGGAGCCTGTGGAAGGAAAGAGCAGCTGCAGCAGCACAGGAGATTTGGGAGTAAGTCTGCAAGGCAATGGACCCTCCCTTAAGAGATAAAAGCCAGCTGAAAAACTGGAGTTCTTTGAAGGAAACAAAGAAGTTTTTGCACTCAAGCCTTGTGGACATTCAGAATATCTTGGTTGGTGTTTGGAGACTCTTTGTGTTTGAAATATTTCTTAGTAACTTTATCTAGTGTTCTTGGCAGGCTTGCACCATCTTGGGCAAGGCTCGTTCTTATCAGAGTCAATTAGTTTGAAACAGCCTTTTAACCATTAAGGAACGAAATTCATAAAGAATAATTTAAAGGTTTTGCTGTTATCTCCATTTGGTGTTTGCTTCCTTGGAACAAGGTTTGTTTTCAGACAACAAGCAATTACCCCCAATTAAATAATGAGTCTTGACCCAAAGTTCCAAAACTTTCAAAAGGATTTATTGGGAGTTAACATGTCTGGCATTCTTTGCATTGCTGTTCACGCTGCGTGTTCCGGGTGCATGTGTGCGCAAAGCACATGATCACCGAACCAGTTGTTCTACCAGCAGCATGCCACCCCTGGCTGGAAGGGACCTCGGAGATCATCTAGTCTTGAACAGGGGACCTTATATAATCCCAGTCAAATTATTGTCACAAGTGCTGGAGGCAAACCATTCCACTATGCAAGTCTATGCAGGAAATCGTGCATTCTAGTCCTATCTTAGACATGTAAGCCATCTGGACCAATTTCCAGGTGACAGAGAGTTCTAGACCTGCCTTAGGCATAAAAACCAGCTGGGTGACTTTGGGCCAATCACCAGAAGATGGTGAGTTTTGAGTCTTAGATATGAAATCCAGCTGGGTGATTTGGGGTTAGTTCCTTCCTTCTCTTAGACTTGTTATTGTTATGGGGGGGAAAGAAAGAGGAAAGTGTGCTAGATATGTTCACCATCTTATTTGTAAAAAATAAAAATAAAAGCACGATACCAATAAATAAAAGATCGAATATATCCTGCTTATTATATACATATATAAAAGTCCTGCTTCTATAGCTGAAAAAGCACATTTCTTGGCCAGATAGCCAGCAGACAAGGCAAAATAAAATAAAATAAAACCCTTTGAAAACACCAGAGATTCATGCACCTACAGTGAAAAGCTCTTGGTTTAAAACCATTGCCAAAACCTAAAGAGACTCTTTGGTGGTCCTGGAAGAAGGAACTGAGAGCAGACCTGGAGAAGCAAATCCCTCCCCTCACACCTGCCTAGGGGCTTCCATCAAAATTACAACCTCCCTGCATCGTTCTAAATAAAAGAAAGAAATTGAGGCTCTTGACAGACCGTTATGATAAATCAAGAGCAGTTAGACAGAGCTAAGTATTTACAAGGTTCATGTAATAGAACGTTTTGTCAAAGGCAGTATAATTACTTAGCATCTCTGGAGCCCAAGGCTGAAGTAAGAAAGGAGGAGGAGGAGGAGGAGGAGGAGGAGGAGGAGGAGGAGGAGAACACTCATCCCATCGTCTAATCTAGCTTTGCAGTCCCTCCCACTTTTACCATAAATCAGTAGTCAAATAATAAGCTTTCAAATCCAACTGAATGCAGGAATAATTTTATTACGCAGAAGTAATATGAATGTCCCTGGCCACATTGATTTCAAGAGGCCTACCGCTTCATCATTAGAAGCCCCTGAAAGGCGGGAAGAAAAGCATCCATCATGTTCTTTCTGCCTCCAAAAATAGAAAATGGAGCCATTTCCACCATTTTGGGATCAAATTAGGAGGTTTACTGCTCTCCGCGAATTTCAGATTAATTGGGGCTCCCTGGGGTCATTTTTTTTTCTTTGAACCACCTCAAAAACAACTTTAAAAGAAAACTATAAAATGAGTCTAGGACCCAGTGTTTAGTATTCACAACCAAGCCATTAATCCTGTTATCCTCCAGGTTTCTTCTAAAATACCTCAGAGCCGTCTCTGAGAGATCTCTTACAGTCTCCAATCTCAGGGTAAATCTTACCAACTTCTCAAAGAAGTGGTGGCTATAAGTCTGTAGAGATTCTCAGTCATCCAGGTCATAGTTGTCCCAAAGGCGCTTTTTCAGGAGGCAACTGGTTGTCAATAAATCATGCTCTCCCATAATAGTCTTGTGCACCAACAACTTCGGCTGCCATAGCGATTATCTGAAGCATTTAAGGAATGCACTGCTTTCCCCCCACTCCCTTTCTGCTGGCAACTAAAAAGACCAAAGAAGTATTTTTTTTAGTTGACACTGGACTTTCTTGTTTTTTTCCTTTTGAAGATGTTTCACTTCTCATCCAAGAAGCTTCTTCAGCTCTGTTTGAATGGTGGGGAATGGAAGGATTTCTACTCCTTGGAGACAGCTGCTCATTTGCATTCTTTTAGCAGGTTGTTGAGGCCACTTGGAGGTTTTATCTGTGTCCTCAAGGTCCCCTGAGTGGTGCTCCTGGTTCCTGTAGTCTGCAATTTTTCCTCTGGAAATCCGTTCCTACTTCCACAACTTTGAATCTCAAGTTGTGGCTATTCAAACTTTGGTATGGAGAATTGGCTTTCAATATTGCAGAATAATAGAGTCGGAAGAGGCCTTGCAGGTCTTCTAATCCAACCTCCTGCCCAAGCAGGAGACCTACACCGTTAGAGACAGAAGGTTGTCCAATCTCTTCTTAAAAGCCTCCAGTGTTGGAGCACCCACAAATTCTGGAGGCAAACCATTTCACTGGTTATTTGTTTTCCCCGTTAGGAAATTATTCCTTAGTTCTCAGTCATTCTCTCCTTGATTAGTTGCCATCCATTTCTTCTTGTTCATTCATTCAACACACAGAGTTGCATGCAGATGTTTAGGCATCCTGAGCAGAGAAGATGAGCTGGAGAAGACCAGCCAGATAAAACAAAAAATTCCGCAGTCTATTTTTGGCTAGTGTGCAAACTAGTGGTGTTAATCTAGGAGGCCGTTTGATCTGTTTTTAGCTCAGGTCTTCTTACAAGTTCTCTTGCTTGAGCAGAGGGTGTCGTGTCCGTCGCTAGGAAGGAGACTCGGGAACCAGTGACTCAGTTCAGCTCATTTATTAGTCCCGAGATCGGCTCGGGTTCCGAAGGGAAAAGCAGCGGCTTTTATTCTCTAGCGCGCGGCCGCGGCCAATGGCACTGCTTTGAATCTCCGCGATTAGTTTCCACCAATCGCGGGGGATTCGCGGCGGGCCAATCAGTGCGGCTCGCTCGGCCAATCAGCTCGCCGAGCGTCTTGGCCAATCGCTGTGCGGGTCTACAAGAATGGTAATGACCGTACAGAACAGAGGGTGGACTAGAAGACCACCAAAGTCCCTCCCAACTCTTTTATTCTATGCTTTTTTTTTCCCCTGATCCCCATATTGGCTGGGGAATTCTGGGAGTTGAAGTCTGCATACCTTAAAGTTGTGAAGGTTGGGAAACATTGCTTTAAGCCAAGATAATTCTGGCATATTTTGTCTGCACAGTAACACTGGGGGGGTTTCCTCCCCACCCCCATTTTAGGTCTTAGCACAATGTGTGATCCCAACCTTACAATGCTTATCTAGTTTTCCTGAAGGCATGTTAAATGCAAGGAAGCTGTTTTGCTCCTTCCCTCTCAGTCAATTAAGTTTTAGGAGTTTCCTGCTCCAGGTTCAGTATAGCCGAGTTGATTCACTGCACTCGGGTGCTTCTATCCTAGGGCTTTTGGCCCTTCTCACCTTCACGTCAGCCTCCATCACCGTGGTTGCAGAAGTTAACTTTCCACACCCTTTTTTGATCTAATCCTTAACCCATCCATGCTGAAAACATGAGCATCCGGAATAACAGAATAACATAGTTGGAAGCAGTTGTGGGATTCAAATAATTTAACAACCAGTTCTCTGCCCTAATGATTTCTTCCAACAACCAGTTCACCAGACCGCTTCAGAAAATTAACAACTGGTTCTCCCCAAGTGGCACGAACTGGCTGAATCCCACCAGTGTTTGGAAGGGTACCTTGGAGGTCTTCTAGTCCAACCATTGGATCTAGCAGGAGATCCTATACCATTTCATATAAGTGGCTGTCCAATCTCTTCTTTAAAATCTCCAGTGATGGAACACCCACAACTTTTGAAGGCAAGCTGTTCCATTGGTCAGCTGTTCTCACTGTCAAGAAATTCCTCCTTAGTTCTAGGTTGCTTCTCTCCTTGGTTAGTCTCCATCCTTGGTGATATTTGCAACTGTAATTCTTGTCCTGCCTTCAGGTGCTTTGGAAAATAGATTGGCTCTCTCTTGTGTCCTTTTGTTCTGTTAAAAAGCCAGCACAGTCCTAGGCTGCATTAACAGAGGGGTAGAATCAAGATCACACCAAATGTTACTAGCACTTTATAATGCCTTGGTAAATCCACACTTGCAATATCCCGCAATATACCCTACTGTATCCTGCAATATATCCTACTATATACAATGTAATAAATCCAGTTCTGGTCTCCATGATATAAAGAAGATGTTGAGAATTCTAGAAAGAGTGCAGAGAAGAGCAACGAAGATGATTAGGGGACTGGAGGCCAAAATATATGAAGAAAGGTTGCAGAAATTGGGTATATCTAATCTAGAATGACTAGCAATGGCATGATATCAGTCTTCCAATATCTAAGCAGCTGCTACAAAAAAAGAGGGGGTCAAGCTATTCTCCAAAGCACCCGAAGGCAGGGCAAGAACCATTGGATGGAAACTAATCAAGGAGAAAATCAACCCAGAACTAAGGAGAAATTTTCTAATGGTGAGGACAGTTAACCAGTGGAACAGCTTTGCCTCCAGAAGTTGTGGATGTTCCATCACTGGAGGTTTTTAAGAAGAGATTGGACAGCCATTTGTCTGGAATTGTATAGGATCTCCTGCTTGAGCAGGGTGACAGACTAGTACAGGGGGTCGCCAACCTTTTAGACCTCAAGGACCACCAAACTCATAATTTTAAATCCCGGGGACCACTAACCGGTTCTGTGGGCATGGCCTAATTTCTGGGTGTGGCTTGGTGGTCATGTGACTGGCTGGGCATGGCTTGTATATAAATATTATAAATATTTATGTAAGTATTGATTTTTTTTTATAAAAAAAAGAGCAACTTTTACCCAAAATCAGGCAAAGCAGGCAGGCAGATTGAGTTGCTCACAGAATCACAGATTCACTTAGAGATCTGTGTTTCTGCCATCGGCTAGCTGAGTCTGCACTGCTTCAGTCCTAAGGAAGATTCGGCTCATCTAAAGATTAGCTAGAAAGGAAGAAATCCAACGATTTCCTGCTTTCTAGATAATCTTAATCTCCCGGCACAGCAGAACAGCTGATGGTCAGAAAAAGGAAAAATAGCAATTTTAGCAGGCAAGTTTGCCAGGTAAGGAGTGAGTGGGAGGGAAGGGTTCCTGTGGGCCATGTGGGTAGCACAGCCTTGTGTTCCTGTGTAGCCTGGATTAATTGCTTTGGGGGGTGCTCTGGGAGTGACATTTCTCTGCGGACCACCAAAATTTTCTCGTGGCCCAACAGTTGGCGACCACTGGACTAAGATGACCAACAAGGTGCCTTTCAACTCTGTTATTCTGTTATTCTTTGTGTCAACCCCTTAAATATTAGAATATATCATATCTCCTTGTCCTTTTCTTGAAACTATCCAGTGTAGGACAGGCTCTACAGAACAAAATGGGGAACTGAATGAATGCATTTCAAAGTAAAAAGTTAAATATATATTGTCATTTGCCCGGAATGGACTATAGACACTCCTCCTTGAAAAGGGGGTTGGACTAGAAGACCTTCAAGGTCCCTTCCCACTATCTTGTTCTATATTCTAAGTTCTACTTCAGAAAGTAAAATCTGCACCGATTCATCTTTTTTCTTTCTCTCTCCGTCTGTGTAGTGAAATGTCTCGTAAGTTTCAGCCTCAAACGTGAAGGGATTCTACCGAGAAGATTCACTAGAATCAATGAAAGCTTTTGTGATTTTCTTGTCTTACAAAATTGATAATCGAGGGAGAAAGGTTTGTTTAGTGCCTGCTGTTCAAAGCAAAACGCGTGACACCAGCCATCTATCCTCATTTTGATATGACACCTCACTGCCCATCCTAGCAGCATACCTGCTGAGGTAAAAAAAAAAAAAACACATGGGTAAAAAAAATTCCTTTTTACTCCAGTAGGGGAAAAAAGTGGATTTTTTTTTTTAAAAAAAATGAGAACATGTTTTACAGTAGCTGTTGGTGAGGTGCTAATTGAGAGAACTAAGAGAAACAAAATAATCTTTGGGAGAAAAACAGTACGTCTTCTACCTGTTTTCATCTTCAAAAGATAACTTTTGGCCTTGGCATCTGTTTTCTCATCCAATTCTCTTTTCAGGTGCTCAAGATTTCCTTAAATTACTGGTAGTCCTCGTGTTACAATCACGATTGAACCCAACACTTCTGAATAACAGAATTGGAGGTCATCTAGTCCACCACCCCACACCCAAGCAGGATACAGACTGACAGAGTTTGGAAGGGACTTTGTAGGTCATCTAGTCCAACCCCAAGCAGGAGAACCTACACCATTTCTGACAAGTAGCTGACCAGTCTCTTCTTGAAAGCTTCCAGGGATGAAGCTCCCAAGTTCTGTTCTGTGGCCAAGCAAGGCAGTTGCTAAGTGAGTTTTGTCCCATTTTACAACCTTTCTTGCCAGAGCTGCGAAGTGAATCACTGCAGTTATTCTGTTAGTAAAATGGTTAAGTGAATCTGGTCTTCTTGGAAGGTCACATATAGAGTGAAACCAGCCTCAATAGCAGTAACTGTGAGAGGGAGACTTAGTAGACAACCAGCTAAATATGAGCCAGCAGTGTGAAGCAGCAGCCAAAAAAGCCAATGCAATCCTAAATTGCATTAACAGAGGGATACAATGCAATCCTAAGTTGCATTAACAGAGGGATACAATCCAGATCAAGGGAGGTACTAATATCACTCTATAAAGCCTTAGTAAGGCCACACCTAGAGGACTGCATCCAGTTTTGTTCACCACATTATAAAAAAAGAGGTTGAGACTCTAGAAAAAGTGCAGAGAAGAGCAAACAGGATGATTAGGGGACTGGAGACTAAAACATATGAAGAACAGTTACAGGAACTGGGCCTGGCAAGTCTAGTGAAGAGAAGAACCAGGGGAGACATGAGGGTCAAGCTATTTTCCAAAGCACCCGAAGGCGAAACAAGGAATCATGGATGGAAACTGATCAAGGAGAGATTCAACCTGGAAATAAGGAGGAATTTTCAGTGAGAACAATCAGCCCATGGAACAGAAGTTGCCTTCAGAAGTTGTGGAAGCTTCATCACAGGAAGTTTTCAAGAAGAGATGGGACTGCCATCTGTCTGAAATGGTGTAGGGTCATAGATCATAGAATAACAGAATTGGAAGGGACCTTGGAGGTCATCTAAATCCAGCCCCCTGCTCGAGCAGGAGAGTCTATTCCAAATATAAGCCTCTACCTAGGATCGAACTCACAGCCTCCTGATTGTGAGGCGAGAGCTATACTGCTAGGCCACCAGGGCTGATCACCTTCTTGGGCAGGGGGTTGGACTAGATAACCTGCAAGGGACCCTTCCAACTCTGTTATTCTATTCTATTCTATTCTATTCTATTCTATTCTACTCTACTCTACTCTACTCTACTCTACTCTACTCTACTCTACTTCCATTCCATTCCATTCCATTCCATTCCATTATCCCTTCCCTTCATCTATTCTATTCTATTCTATTCTATTCTATTCTATTCTATTCTATTCTATTCTATTCTATTCTATTCTATTCTATTCTATTCTATTCCATTCCATTCCATTCCATTATCCCTTCCCTTCATCTGTTCTGTTCTATTCTATTCTATTCTGTTCTGTTCTATTTTCTATTCCATTCTATTCTATTCCCTTCTTCTCTTCTCTTCTCTTCCCTTCCATTCCATTCCATTCCATTCCATTCCATACTCCCTTCCATTCCATTCCCTTCATCTATGCTATTCTGTTCTGTTCTGTTCTGTTCTGTTCTATTCTTATTCTATTCCATCCTATCCTATTCTATTCTTGATAGGGTATTCTAGATATTCTCTTATTAACATTTTGCTGCAGTTTCATAATATTACATTAAACACAGAAAGACCTATGCACGTCTAAACAAGTAGAGGATTTTTTTTACACTATAATGAACGTGCCTCATGCAAATAGAGATAGTGGCAAACCTTGGGCTCTGGTGCATTCTGTCTTGGCTTGATTCACACATCAGCCCTTTCACACAAGAAAGCCTCATCCCCAAATTCCTCTAACAAAAAAAAATCAGGAGACATTTTGAGGAGCGCTGCCTATGATTCCCTCTTGCTTTCTTTTCCTTCCACCCAATAGAAAAAGAGGGGAGTTAATTAGCAAAATGACAAAAAGAAAAAAACGTCAAGTGCAATTTTTTATGCGTTCAGCAGCCTTGACTTAAAATTTTGAGTTTGACCGGGGAAGATGCATGTTGTGAACAGAAGTGCAACATCGCCCCCTTTTGGATAAGTATCAATACTGCAGGGCTGGCTCTTAAAACATCATATATATTTTTGTTCCTCCCTGCAATTAAAACGGGGGGAGAATCGTTTATTGGGAGATCAAAAAGGTTCCCAAATCAAAGAGCTCTTAGAAAAGGGCTGCTAGGAGTCTTTCCTGAGCCTTCCCTAAATGGAAAGTAAGCAAATAAAGAGAACAAAGATTAAGGTAGACATGCATAAAGTACAAAAGATAGATAAGATTTGCACATTTGCACTGCATTCTTTAGCCAGAGAAAATCTTGCCTGGTTCAAAATGGAGAGAGGGATTTTGAAAGTGGGTGCCAGTTTATTCGTGTAGTCCTCGACTTGTGAACCCAATTGAGTCCAACATTCCTGTCTCTAAGCAAGACAGTTGTTAAGTGAGTTTTGCCCCATTTTACGACCATTCACACACACCCCAGTTGTTAAGTGAATCACCACCCTTGTTAAGTTAGCCACACAGTTGTTCATTGAATCTTGCTTCCCCATGGACTGTTTATCAGAAGTGTTCTGACCTAGGCTTCACAAAATCACGAAGCAGACTCCTCGTCCTGACAAAACCACTTTTTATTAGGCTAATGTCATTCATATCCAGCAAAGTCCTGGCAAACAATCTTTCAAGGGTGATTTACAACCACCGACCTTATCAGGCTTGGAGAGTTGCCAGGCCAATAGCTTCCAAGTGCAATGCTGTAGCAGAAAAGACTTGGCAAGGAGTCAGGAACCAATCTTCACCCTAATTAAATGAACTAATTGTCTCCTGCAAAGAGAACTACTCTTTCCCTCCTCTTTATTCCCTATGGGAGGGGCCATTCACCGTCCACCTGTGGCTTTACTCCCAAGTTGACCCTTGTTCCTTAGCTGTTCCCTTCTTCTAGCAGCTCTGCGCATGCGCACACTGGGAACAGGCTCCAGCTGTTCTTCTGCCTCACTTATCTCCAACTCCGAAGGCAGATGATAATTGTCAGGGAGGCTCTGGCCCCATCTCTGCCTCCAATGCAGAACCCTCATCAGATCCTTCCCCAGACTGCAGGACTGGCCCATGTTCCTCCCCAACCTCTTTACTGTCTGAATCTGCCACCAGCTCCACTGGCTGCTGGTGGGCCACAACAAGAAGGTGGCAAAAGGAGATCGCGGGATGGTGTAACACTACAACCATAATAAATGTGAACCCGCTGCCAAGCGTCTTTCATTTGATCATGTGACCATGAGGATTGCTGCCATGGTTGTAGGTGTAAAAAATGGTCATGTCATTTTTTTTGGGGGGGGGGGTTGTCATTGTAACTTTGAATAGTCACTGCATGCACGGTTCTAAGTTGAGGTCCATCTGTATTCCGAAAACGTCCCCAACTAAATATTTGAGACTGGAACCAGTTCTAGTGGGATGGAGGATTGTTGTTGGGGTTCACCACCTGTCTGAGAAGCTTTCATCTGATTGCAGGGTAGATTTAATGGCTTCATTCTCTCCCCCACCCAATGATAAGATTCCACCTGCATTTAAAAGACGCAGGGCACTCTTTTTTAAAGATAGCAAAGTCCACATTTGGGACAGAGAAGCCCGCTGGTTTGAAAGAGGGGTCAAAGAGGCCATTGATGTTAAAATTGGAGAGCCCTCCCTCAACAAAGGGGGGGTGGGATATGACATCACCTATCTCCAGTCTACAACACAGTCCTTTCAGCAGTTCCAAGAAGGCTCCACACCCATTTGCACCCTTCAAGCGACCCCAAGGACACTGATAAACAGAATAACAGCGTTGGAAGAGATTTTGTAAGTCATCTAGTCTAAATCCCCTGCCCTAGCAGGAGACCCTACACCATTTCTGACAGATGACAGTCCTGTCTCATCTTGAAAGCTACCAGTAGTGAAGCTCCCACAACTTCTGAAAGCAAGCTGTTGCATTGGTTGGTTGTTCTCACTGTCAGAAAATTCCTCCTTATTTCTAGGTTGAATCTCTCCTTGATCAGTTTCCATCTATTATCCCTTGTCTGGCCTTCAGGTGCCTTGGAAAATAGCTTGACCCCTTCCTCTCTGTGGCAGGTGTTGAGGTAATTCCCCGTTGGGAGAATGAGCGCATACAGGGAGACGTATAGAGAGTAGTGTTTGAATAATACACATACAGCACACAGATACACTGTATACAGTAAATGTAGGGTTTTACTTTCAATAAAGGTTTAAGCAAAGTCCAAAGTAGGCAGTTCAAAGTCATTCACAGGTAAGATCAGTCAGTTTTTCAATCCAGGGATAATCCAAATATCAAAGTCCAGTGACAAAAACAGTTCAGACTTACATCAAATCCATGAATATCAGTCAATTAGAAAAAATTGCAATCTCCAATAGAAGGAAACAGAGATTCACTCACTTCTGAGACTAAGACTAAAACAACCCAGGTTTCTGGCTCCATCTTATGGCGGTTTGAGAAACCACACCTAATTGCTCTTAGACAGTATTAAAATGTCTATCCTGGTTTATATATTGTCCAACCCAAATCACTGTTAGGTGACTTATATTCCTAACAGCAGCCTCTCAACTATTGGAAGACTGTTATCACACCTCTCCTGGTCCATCTCTTCACTAGACTAGCCATGCCCAGTTCCTGCAACCAGTCATCATATGTTTTAGCCTCCAGTCCCCTAATCAGCCCCATTGAACTGAAGAGCGCTTGGTGAGCCTGAGTACAGGATATTCTTGTTCTGCAAGAACATCAAGCCATAATATTTTTGACATGGTTTAGTGGAACGAAAGGGTAGAGAATGAGCAAGATGCAAAACTTCAGTTTATTGTTATTGCGCCTTGTACAATGAAATGCCATCTTCAGTGTACGTCATACATAAGAAAACTATAAAAATAAAACACAAACACACATCCTTCACATTCTATACAATGGAATTGAAAACTCCTGATATTGCATTAATATTGCACTATACAGTAGACAAGCTCAGTGTATTTAGCCACTGAGCCGCTACGTCCCTTAAGACCAAGTTAGACATATCTATGTAAATATAGACTGTATATAAAGCTGTGATCGTTCTGATCTTACTCGTCTTCTCAGTGAACGGATCGTTAAAGATCACCCCGCTTCTTCAGCTGTTAGAAGATTTGGGTAGAACACCATGGGAACCTCTCCCTTCTTTGCCATCAACTCTTTCCTATATATGTCCAGAAAGTGGATGATTCAAGTGGTAGCTTTTGTGATGCTTCACCCAGCCTTGATGTCAGAAAGGTGGTGGGGTCAGAGTTCAATAAGTCTTCCCCTACAAGCCTCTCCAGACATCCAATGACTGTTCAGTAAGTTTCTCATAATTGTCCATGGTTCGTTTATGGGTTTCCATCTTGTAGTCCTGGGTAGAGTTCCTTGCCTTCCCAGTTAATGGATCTAGATATCAGAGAACATCCAGCAGAATGCTGCAGCTTCTGTTAGGACTTCCTTACTTCTGTTCTGTGTTCCAGTGAGTGAAATAGCTGAGAATATCTTAAGCATGTTTGGATCCCATCCCATCTGTAGACAAAACACCTGGAAATACTTATATCAGGATTCCAGTGTTGTTGTGTCACATTAACTATGGAAAGCTTTGAAATGAGTTGTGCCTTTCTTCAGCTTGAAGATCCTCCATCAAAGCTTTGGAGAACTTGCTATTCTTGCTGATGGATTCAACCATCTGAGGTCAGCCCCACCAAGGATAGGCAACCGGTTGTGTTGCTGAGCCATCTAACCCCGCATCCTTTCCTCTAGCCATATGAGCTAGATCTGCTAGAAGTTGTCAGGCAATAACAACTACAAGGCCATCATGTTCTCCACTTCTACTAATCCTTGAGTAGAAGCCCCACCTAAGAGTCTGAAGCTGGGACTAAGTGTTCCTGACCTTTTTTTTTGATTTGTGAGTTATTTCCTGGCACAACTGCAATCATGGCAGCCCTGTGGGGTTTTTCCTTTGTTGAGGTTTCTGAGGTAAAATTGGTTGGAAAAAAAATTACTTACAGTTATAGATGCCCCCAGGCCTTCTCCCACCTCATTGTAACATTTATTAAATTCGGAGAGGCATGAGTTGAGCTGTGCGAGTTGAGATTAATGGACCAAGTTAACACGAAGATGACAGAGTGAGTTTGACAGAGAAAAGGAATTTGTCATCTTAAGAGACCAGCTGGAGAAATCCCACCCATCCTGTTTGAGGAGGGAGAACTCCGTCTTTTAGTTCCTTAATCCTGCTAGGTTAAAGGTAAAGGTTCCCCTCGGACATACGTGTTAGTCGTTTCCGGCTCTAGGGGGCGATATTCATCTCTGTTACAAAGCCTAAGAGCCAGCGCTGTCCAAAGACGTCTCCCTGGTCATGTGACCGGCATGACTAAATGCCGAAGATGCACGGAGCGCTGTTACCTTCCCACCAAAGGGGTCCCTATTTTTCTACTTGCATTTTTACATGCTTTTGAACTGCTAGGTTGGCAGAAGCTGGGACAAGTAACGGGAGCTCACTCCGTTACGCTGCGCTAGGGATTCGAACCGCCGAACTGCTGACCTTTCGGATCGACAAGCTCAGCATCTTAGCCACTGAGCCACCCTGTTCCTGCTAGGTTACACCTTGCCTAAAAGCTCTGAGATTTTAGACAAGGCCAATCAAGCATCAGTAAATATCCTAGAAAAGGAAGTACAGTGGTGTCACAGGAATCCTAGGGAGTAATGGGAGGAAGCCCCCAGAGTTCCAGGTAGATCTTCCAACTGCACGGGGTTCAACAGTTATTTTTCAGAGCCAGCCAAGCAAGGTGGAGAGACGATGTCCTATTCTCTGCAGAACAGATTCAGCCACCAATAATGAAAGCCATTCTGATCCTCCTGTTGACTGGAGTTCTCCTGATACAGCCAAGTGAGTCTTCTAATTGATATTTCTTCCACTTCAGCAATGCTTTTCCTAGGAAATTCAGCTTCACCAGTTCCCTCCTTCCCATTCCTCATGTGTGGCTTGCACTCATTTTGGACACTTATTCAGAATAGAATAGAATAGAATAGAATAGAATAGAATAGAATAGAATAGAATAGAATAGAATAGAATAGAATAGAATAGAGTAGAGTAGAGAGTAGAGTAGAGTAGAGTAGAGTAGAGTAGAGTAGAATAGAATAGAATGAAGAGGAGAAGGGAGAATAGAATAGAATAGAATAGAATAGAATAGAATAGAATAGAATAGAATAGAATAGAATAGAATAGAATAGAATAGAATAGAATAGAATAGAATAGAATAGAATAGAATAGAATAGAATAGAATAGAATAGAATAACTCAATCCAATGCAATGCAATGCCATGCCATGCCATGCCATACCATACCATACCATACCATACCATACCATACTATACCATACCATACCATACCATACCATACAGCTGGAAGGGACCTTGGAGGTCTTCTAGTCTAGCCCTCTGCTGAAGCAGGAGAATCTATACCATTTTAGACAAGTGGCTGTCTAGTCTCTTCTTAAAAACCTCCACTGATGGAGCAACCATGACTTCTGAAGGCAAACTTCTGTTCCACTGGTTAATTGTCCAGTTAATTGAATTAAGGAAGTTTCTCCTTAATTCCAGGTTGCTTCTCTCTTTGATTAGTTTCCAGCCATTGTTTCTTGTCTCACCTTCTGGTGCTTTGGAAAATAATTTCACCCCCTCTTCTTTGTGGTAGCCCCTCAAATATTAGAATACTGCTCCTTTTCTCTAAACTAGTCAAACCCAAATCCTGCAGCCTTTCTGTTCTGACCCAAACCTTGTTCCAAGGAAACAAACATGAAACAGAGGTAACAGCAAAACCTTTAAATGATTCTTTACGAATTCCGTTCCTTCCCGGTTAAAAGGCTGTTTCAAACTAATTGTCTCTGATAAGAACGAGCCTTGCCAAGGTTGTGCAAGGCTGCCAAGAAGACTAGATAAAGTTGCCAAGAAATATTACAAACACAAAGAGTCTCCAAACACCAACCAAGATACTTCGAATGTCCACAAGGCTGGAGTACAAAAACTTCTTTGCTTCCTGCAAAGAACTCTGGATTCTCAACTGGCTTTTATCTCTTGAGGAAGGGGCCATTACCTTGCAGCCTTACTCCCGAGGCACCCGTGCTGCTGCAGCTGCTCTTTCCTTTGAGCAGCCCTGCGCACACACGTACTGGGCACAAGCTCCTCGGGGGCCTCTTCCTCACTGCTGCCAGCTTCCACAATCTCCGAAGGCAGCATTCCACTCCCTGATGGTCCTGGCTGCATCCCTACATCACATGCAGGCCCCTCATCTGAGTTCTCGCTCTCCGAGACCTCAGCTGTCCGCATCTGCTTCCGGCGAACCACAACACTTTCTATGTTTTAGTCTCCAGGCCTTTGATCATCTTAATTGCTGTTCTTTGCACTTTTTCCAAAGTCTCAACTCTTTTTTGCAATGTGTTGACCAAAACTGGATGCAGTATTCCAGGCGTGATGTTACTAAGGCTTTTAAAAGTGGCACTAATATTTCACATGATCTTGATTCTATGCCTCTGTCTATACAGGATTGTATTAGCTTTCATATTATATTTATTGGTTTGCTTGGATGTTTGTTGAGAAAATGTATATGGCCACCTGGCTAGGGCACCAGGTGTTTTACAAATTCCCAGTATAAACCATAATAAACTTTACGAGAACAATCAAGCCAACCATTTGATGGACTTTGTATCACCCTGGCAGAAACATTGGCAGAACCATGTCTTTCAAAAGAGTGCCAAAGTCAGAATGGGACAACTCACCATAACCAACTTTCTGCAGCCAACTCACTGCTGCCAATTCACCATTGGGAAAACTCATTGCAGGCCAATTCAATAATTTTATTTAATTTTGTGAATTCTGGTCATTCGTATTTCATTTTGTCCCTCCTTTTGCATCCTTTCTTCAATTATTCTATGTCACCATTTCGTCCATATTAAGGAACTCTTGTCCCACGGTGAGTTGTCTTGTGGTTGAGTTGGCCATGACCAGTTGGCCATGGCAAGTTGTCTTGTGGTCATTTGGCCATGGCCATAGCAAATTGTTCTGTGGTGAATTAGCTGTGGCGAGTTGGCCTAGAGTTGGCCTCCAGAGTTGTCAAAGTAGGGACTAATCTTACATTCTACAGGGAGGGAGCCACCACAGGGAAGCCCCTTCTTCTTGGTCCCACCAGTTGGCCCCTCTTAGGAGAGGGGACCCATCACATCCCCTGCTTCCTTTCTCTATGGGTTGGATAGATGTAACTGGAAAAAGATGATTCTTCAAATAACCTGGCCCCAGGCTGTCTTGGGCTTTAGAGGTGACAATGAACACCTTGAATTGGACCTGGAAATAAATCGGCAGCCAATGCAGCTCCTGCAAGAGAGGTGATAGTTCTTCCTTTTGTCTTGATAGCATATTCTTTGTCAGGATCTTTGTCTTATCTTTATTTTCAAACCAGCCAACTTTCCATTTGTCTCTATCTTTTCTATCAATTTTGATGCTGTGTCTAGTGGGTCTTCTAAAATAAAAACCAGATCATCTGCGAATGCTTGCACCTTAAATTCTTCCTTTTTAATTTTCATCCCTTTTATATCCTTTCCTTCACTAATATTTCTGTTTAACACTTCGAAGGTTAACACAAACAACAAAGGTGATAGTGGGCACCCTTGTCTTGTTCCTTTTCTTATATCAATAGAGTCTGTCAGTTCTCCCTCTATCATTACCTTTGCCGTTTGGTTATGATATATAGCTTCTATTGCTTGAATAAATTTTTTACCAAAGCCCATCTGTTCCAGCTGTAATAACATGAATCGCCAATTCACATTATCTGTGCCTTCTGTGCATCTAAAAATATCAAAGCCATTTGTTTTTCGGGATGTGCCTCGTAGTATTCCAGGGTGTCCAAGATTACTCTCATATTGTCTTTGATTTGTCTCTTTGGCAGAAATCCATTTTGATCAGGATGGATAAAATTATTTAAATATTTTTTAAGTCTTTCTGCTAATATTGAAGCAAAAATTTTATAATCTGCGTTTAGTAAGGAAATAGGTCTATAGTTTTTGATTTGTAATGGATCGGCCTCCTCTTTTGGGACAAGTGTAATATAAGCTTCTGACCATGATTTAGGTATCCTCTTCTTTAACATAACTTCATTCATAACTTCTAGCAATGGAAGGTTTAACAATTCTTGTAATGTTTTATAAAATTCTGCCGGAAGTCCATCTGGGCCTGGTGCCTTTCCATTATTTTGCTTCTTAAGTGCTTCAGTTAACTCCATCATCGTTATATTGCTTTCTAACATTGTTTCAATCTCTTTAGGTATCTGGGGTAGATTAGCATTCTGTAAGTATTGTTTAACTCTATCCTCGTCAATATTCTCTTGTGTGTATAGTTTCCCATAATAGTCTGGTATGGTTTTCTTCTTCTCTTTACTACCATAACAAACTTGGCCTTGGTCATCTATTAATTGCAATATTTTCCTTGATTCTTTCTCCTTTCTCAGTTTATATGCTAACCATCTACCTGGTTTATTTGCATCTTCAAAGTAGTTCTTTTAGCACCTCTAATTTTCTGTGCTAGTTCTTCTTTTTCTATTAGACCCATTTTGTGTTTGGTTATATCCATTTTTAACTTAATGTCCTTTCTCTGTGGCATTTTCTGTAGCTCTTTTTCAAGTCCTTTATACTCATCTCCTAATGCCTTAGAGGTTAATCTTTTCATGGTATTTCTTTTCCTTGTATAGTCTATTATCAAGCCTCTGGCATATGCCTTCATTGTATCCCATACGTTCTGGATTGATGTGTCTTCTTTTTTATTTTCTCTAAAGAAGAAAGCCAGTTCTTTCTCCATCCACTGTGTAAAGTCTTTTTCCTTTAATATAGTATTATTTAACGTCCATCTAGATCTTCTTCTTTGTCCTTTCCATTTAATTGTCATTGGATTGTGATCTGCACAAGTACTTGTTTCAATATTTATGTCTTGAATATTAGTTAATTAATTAATTAATTCTGTTGACATCCATATCATATCTTTTCTGGACCATGATAAATGTCTATTTGAGAAGAAGGTGTATTGTTTAGTTTTAGCGTTTCTTTCTCTCCATGTATCTTTTAAGTTTATTTCATCTACCATTTTAAAAAAAGATTTAGGAAGAGTCTTTCTGTTTTGCTTTATTGTTTTCTGTGCTGTATAGCAGGGGTCCCCAACCGCCGGTCCGCGGACCGGTACCGGGCCGTGGAACAAGCCTTACCGGGCCGCTGGTTGCTGGGCGCCGCCATCTTTTTTTGGTAAAAAAGTGCTTCCGGTGAGCTTTTCCGGGTAGAAAGCTCACCGGAAGCACTTTTTCATCAAAAAAAGATGGCGGCAAGCTCGATGAGCTTTTCCGGGTAGAAAGACATTTCTACCCAAAAAGCTCACGGGCGCATGCGCCGCCATCTTTTTGACGAAAAGTACTTCCGGTGATGTCACCGGAAGCACTTTTTCGTCAAAAAAAGATGGCGGCGCCCAGTTGATGCCGGTACCGGGCCGTGGCGCCCAGCTGATGCCGGAACCGGGCCGCGGCGTCGAAAAGGTTGGGGATCCCTGCTGTATAGTCCAGTTTGTTGTCTACAATTCCATTAAAATCTCCCATCATAACTATATTAGCATAGTCCAGTTCAATTATTTTCATATGTAATTTTTTTATAAAATTCTTCTTGATTGTCATTCGGGGCATAGATTGCAATCAGGAGTGTTTTCATATTATTGTCCATTATTACCACCATTAGTATTCTTCCATCGTCATCAGTATAAATCAATTTCACTGGGATAATATCTTTAATGTATAAAACCACTCCTCTTTTCTTGCATTGTGTCAAAGAAGTAAATATTTTCCCTAATTTTGGCTGTATAATCCTAAAAAAGGTGGAAAAGTGAAAAATAAAAAGCTAAAAAAGAGAAAGGAAAAATTCTTCAGGTTTTTCAACACCTTAATCCAATTAAGAGGTCTCAGATATAAAAGGATTCATAAGGGAAAAAAAGGCCAGAAAAAAAAACACCAATATGGAATGTAGATGGAAAAACAAAAATACCAGGAGGTGAGAGAGAAAAAAGAAAAAAGACTACTCCCTTAAAAAGAAACGGAAGGAAATCATTCATACTAAAGCTTTTCCTTTAAAATAAAAAGCAAACGTAGAAATTTAACTTCCAAAGACAAGAAAAAAAAACAAAGACAAGTTCCAAAGGGCCAAAAATCCAAATAGCTATTACAAAAAGTAAACTGATGAGGAGGGGTAGCGCAGCTTAGAAAAAATAAAAAGAGCACACTGCACTTTGTTTAATTATCCAAGGCTCTTGTTATAACTCTCTTCTCCAGAGACTTATCACCTTTTCTTTTCCTATAAGCTTCAACACCAGACTCCAGCTGTTGATAGAAAACCAGAAGAGCACCTGTAATAATACTCTCCCATGCTCTTCCCTCTATCTTATCAAATAGCAATGTCCTTGAAAAGAAGTCTCAGTTCTTTCTCAGCTTTGTCTGGTCAAAAGAGAAATAGAATATTTCCAAGCCTCTAGTTGGCAGTGTTACAAAGTTTCTTTTCTTTTCTTTTTTTAAAACAAATTTTATTTTCAAGACAAACAATACATAAATACACATAAACACAAAACATAAAAGCATAAAAAATCTCTTTTCTGAAAGTTGCTTAGTCCCGGGTTAAAACTCTTGGTACAGACACAAATTCAAATTCATATTCATTATACATACCATTTCATATCTTATTAACATTTTCAATTTTCTATATGACTTCTCCTCTCCTTTAAATTTTCTCAATTTTATTTTATTTTATTTATCTCCTCTCAATTCGTATCATAATATTTATTATTCTTTGTCTGTTCTATTCCAGCCAACCATTTATTTTTCTTCTTTAAAAAAAGAAGAAAGACTTCTCCTGTACACTATATGGAGTATGATGCCTTTATCTCTTTCCCCTATATTTATAATACTTAATATAAAACACATGACATACATTGGGATTCTGTCTGGTACATTCTAAAATTATACTATATTATCAAAAATAATACAAATCTATTCATTAGTATTGATATTCATTCATATCTTAAACGTTTAACTCATTGCTTTTCAATTAAATCACATACTTTTATGGGAGCCCTATTTTCCATAATTATTCCCCCCACATCACATATTATAGCTCAATATTTCATTAAAATGTTCCTCCTTCTTCTACTTCAAATCTCATTTCACAAAAAATTTCACTAATATACCATATTCTAATCATTAATATTAACAATCATTTATATCTTAAACATTTTATCCATTTCAATTAAATATCATGCCTTTGTGGGAACCCTTATGCTTTCCAAAGATTATTACCCCCCCCCCCCATCACAATCTTGAATCATATTTCATTACAGTACTCCCTTTTTCTTAACCAAAAATTTCACTAATTTATGTTAAATATTTTATCACATTTTAAGTTACATATTATTTCTAATTTTCTATGATTACTTCTAAATACAGGTATAAAAATGCAGTCTTATGTACCTTTCTAGAATCCCTTTAACAATAAGATTTATCCATTATCTCTAAAAAACTTTTGCTTCTTAACATCTTGCTCCCCACCATTAGGGCTTCTCATCCCTTCCTTTCTCTCTTGCTTCTTCTTCTCCTTGTCCTCTTTAACCCCTTGTCTCTCCACCTCCCTTTTATTCTGCTTTCCCCCTTTCTGTTGTTTCTTAACATAATGTCCCCTTTTCACCTTATTCTTCTCTTTTTGGGCTGTTTTTCCAGATCTTAAAGACTTATTTTCCTTTTTCTCTTGCTTTTTCCCTTCTCCAATCAAAGTCATTTGTTCATCAAAGATGGCTTCTTCTTCTTCTTTGTCCCCATCATCCTCATTCTGCTTCACATAAGTATAAACCACCATTTCTAAGTATTGAAAAATAGTGCCAAGACCATCTTTCCCTTCTTGTTTTTCTCTTTCATATTTTTGATATATAAGTTTCAATCCATCCATAGATAATGCCATTATGTAGAGAAAAAGTTTTTTCCAAACAACCACCCAGATGTTTTAATCAGAAGACATTTCCAAAGGTTCCAAAATCACCAAACAATCCAAACAGACTATTTCTTTTAGACACCTTCTTCTTCTTCACTTTCTCTTTCTGGGGTTAAAGTAATCACAAATCCTTTTCAAATATATTTTTTGGAAGTTTTTAAATGTTTAACAACTCTTTGCAATTCTAGGCAATCTTCTCCTTATTTTCAAATTTTGCTCTAATTTTTTTCACTCTCCCTTCCCACTCACAGCCAAAAAGGTTTTTGTTTTTTTTCCGCTGTCACTTTAGGAAGGAGAGTAGAACAAAGAAAAAACTTTCCCCTTTAGAGTATTCGCAGCTTGTAACTCTCACAAGGAACAATATATACTTAGCAGCCTTCAAGGTTCCAGGTCACTTTCTCCCGTCTTGTCCTGGTTAGAAGCAACTTTCACTGTTCTTCCAGCTTTCTCCCTCCTGCACCTGCTTGTCCGGCTGCAGCTTTCTTCGTGGCGGCCATTGCTGACCGCCGTTCCTCCGCCTCGGGAAAAGGGAGTTTAGCCGGCTGGGGAGGGGGTTTGCGGCACCCCCAAACCCCTTGCTGGATCCCCCCCTGTCTTCAGCTGCCTCTACGGGGCAGCTATATCCCCCAGATCCAAATGGATCGGGGGAACCTTGGCGGCGAACGCAGCAGGGATCGCACGATCGCGAATCCCCGCTGCCGCCAAAAGCTTGCAAACCGGAAGTCCGGCAGTGTTACAAAGTTTCTTTTGCTTTCACTTTCCCCCTCCTTTTTCCAGCAAAATATAATAAGAATTAGTTAAAAAGAGAAAAAGATATTTAAAAAAAAATAACTAAAAGGGAGTCTCTAGCCTAGAATATTATAAAATCAAAAAGGAGGGGGAAAAAGTAAATAAGAGAAAAAACCAGTCCAATTTCAAATACATAAAATCTTGTATAGAAAATCCAGCAATGAGAAGAAGAAAAAAAATTACTTTGACATTCCTGTTTAAATTCGCCGCTTAGTCACTTCTGTCAAAATTTTTACAGATTCTTTCTTTTCTTTAGGGTGTCCTTTCAAATCTTACAATAAAGAAAAAGTTCTCACCAAACCGGCACACTCTCTCTTTCTGTTCTCTTTCGTTTCGGAGCTGTCCCAACTTCAGCAGCTTTAATGGCTGCCTCTTTGCCGCTGGCAAAAAAGAGCTTCTCCTGGATCTACCAGGGACTTTGCGGTATCCCTGGGATCGTCAGGATGCGCTCTTTACATTCACCATCTCTTCGGGACGGTTTAGATCCGATTGGATCGTCCAGGAGCAAAGATATCGGCAGTGATCTCAGACCTCCAAGATCGCATGCCGTATCGTCGCGACGCCAGCTCCGCCCTCTTCGAAAAAGATGATTCTTCAAATAACCTGGCCCCAGGCTGTCTTGGGCTTTAGAGGTGACAATGAACACCTTGAATTGGACCTGGAAATAAATCAGCATCCAATGCAGCTCCTGCAAGAGAGGTAACACATGGGAAAATCTAAACATCCACAGAACTGTGGAGAGGACCACATTTTAAATTGAAGCTTCTGAATTCTTTTCAAGGGCAGCTGTTAGGAATATAAGTCACCTAACAGGTTTTTGGGTTAGAAATATATAAACCAGGATAAACATTTTAGTACTATATCTTTAAGGGAATGCAAGAGCATGATATTGGGTATGGTTTCTCAAACGGCCCTAAGATGGAGCCAGAAACCTGGTTTGTTTAATCTTAGTCTGAGTCTCAGAAGAGAGTGTGAGTGTATCTCTCTTTCCTTCTGTTGGAAAGTATTGCCGTTGCTCCATTTTTCCTAATTGACTGATATTAGTGGATTTAATGTAAGTCTGTTATTGAACTGTTTTTGACACTGGAATTTGTTATTGGATTATCCCTGATTGAAAAACTGACTGATTTTACCTGTGAATGACTTTGGATTGCTTATTTTGGACTTTGCTTAACGTTTCTGGAAGTAAAAACCTACATTTACTGTACAGTGTATCTGTGTGCTGTATGTGTATTATTCAAACACTTCTCTCATATATGTCTCCCTGTATGCGCTCATTCTCCTAACGGGGAATTACATCAACAGCAGTCTCTGTTGAGGTATTCCCCATTAGGAGAATGAGTGCACTCAGGGAAATGTAGTGACAGTGGTGATGAATAACACTCAACCAGCGCACAGATACACTGAATAGTAAAATGTAGGTTTTACTTCCAGTAAACGGGTAAACAAAGTCCAACAAACAGTCCAAATAATACATGGTTAAAGCAGTTAGTATTCTAAATAATCAGTCCAGGGATAATCCAAAAACGAAGTCCAGTATCATAAAAAAAAAGTTCATAAATGGAGTTTGCTAACAGTTGCAAGACTTACAGCAACCCAAGCAGAATGACAATCAGGCAAAACGGCAATACAGGAAATGCAAGAAGAAGCAAACCAGGTTGCTGGCTCCATCTTATGGCCGTTGGAGGAACCTCAGCCAATCACAATTACAGCATTCTCTTAAAGATACAGTATTAAATTACAATCTTGGTTTATATATTTCCGACTCAACTGTTAGGTGACTATCATTCATCTTTACCCAAAACAGTTAGGGTAAAACAATGTTATCCCTAACATTTCCTAACATTCTCAGGTAAGGCTCATTGCAGTAGTCCAGACAAGAGGTGACTAGGACATAGGTGAGCAGGAACTGTTGGTCCAGGAAAGGGCATAACTGACACACAACCCCAATTAAACATCTGAGTAATCGAAACTTCCCCTAAAACTCTTTTCCTGTTTCAATCACTCTTCTTGGCAACATGTTACTGGCATTCTTTCCAAAGAGAGCTGGTCCTGCTTCAAAACATAGCTATGGTGGTCTTTAAAAGAGTGCTAAACCAGGATAGGATAGGATAGGATAGGATGTTACTGGGGATGGGAGGAAAGGAAAGGAAAGGAAAGAAGGAAAGGGGAAATGAAATGAAACAAAACAAAATGTAGGGGAAAAGAGAGGAAAGGTTAAAGAAAGGAGAAGGAGAAAGAAAGGAAAACTGATATTGTTATCTAGTTTGGTAATAAAACTTCTGCAAAAAAACCACCAAGCTCAGAGAGCACCAAGAAAGAAGGAAGGAAGGAAGAAAGGGAGGGAGGGAGGGAGGGAGGGGGAGAGAGGGGGGAGGAGGAGAGGAGAAGAAAGGAAAAGGGAAAGGAAAGGAAAGAAAGGAAAGGAAAAGGAAAGGAAAGGAAAGGAAAGGAAAGGAAAGGAAAGGAAAGGAAAGGAAAGGAAAGGAAAGGAAGGAAGGGGAAGGGAAGGGAAGGGAAGGGAAGGAAAGGAAAGGAAAGGAAAGGAAAGGAAAGGAAAGGAAAGGAAAGGAAAGGAAAGGAAAGGAAAGGGAAAGGAAAGGAAAGGGAAAGGAAAGGAAAGGAAAGGAAAGGAAAGGAAAGGAAAGGAAAGGAAAGGAAAAGAAAGGAAAGGAAAGGAAAGGGGAAAAACCACCTTATTGCTCTATCTAGGGAACGCTCAACCAGTGTTTTTAGGAGCCTTTTTTTTTTTTAAAGAATCAGGCCCACAAATTCAATTCCAGTTAAGCTGATTTATCGCTCAGTTCTATATGCAAGACTCTAGACAACTATCGGCCAAAGGAATTCAAGCAGGGCTGGGTTTAAACCATTTGTGGGAATGTAATGCCTCTGGGCTAATGAGTCATTTGACTCCACCCCTCAGCTTGGCCTGCTCTTCGCCTGCAAAACCTGAGAAAGGCTTTGAGAGTTGTTACTCAGGTACGACGCCCACAGAGGCCTCCTCAAAAGCCAGGAGTCCTGTTTTTCCTGCCAAGCAGACCCAAAAATGCCTTGGAGATCAAGGCAGGACTGGGGAGCCTTACCCACAGTAGCCTGAAGTGACCATTAAGAGCTGGACGCTTATCTTCCAGGATCTCATCGTACTCTTGTTTTCAGCAATAATTAAGGTGCTTTTTTTAATTCCTGCATTTTTGCCGCCCTCTGGCCAATTGAGTTGACAGGTAGTCCTTGACATGCAACCGTTCCTTTTAAAAAAAAACAAAAAAAAGTTTTATTCAATTTTTCCAAAACAAAGAGAAATAAAAAAGCTCTTTTCGGTCTACAACATAATTCCGGATTACCACTTTTACATGCTAATATGACAATAATTATCTATTCATTTTCTACATTCAACTTCCTATCTTATCCATTTTTAACTTAATTCTCCAACTTTTATGTAAGAAAAGGAACAAACAAATTAATCCTGTTCACTAATATTACTTTCATTCTAAACATCTTCTCAGTTCATTTCAGTTTATTTCAAATATATTTCTTAAACATTAACGTTTTTTTTAAACATGACCTTTTCCATAATACTCTTTTCTCATTTAAGTCACTAATAATTCCCATATCTTCATACTTGTTAACTTTTAATTCTTTTACCTGTCAGGTTTGCAATTCCATCGCATATTCTTTCCATAAATTCTAGATTTACACAAGCTTTTACACACAAAATAAAACATGTATTTCCCCTCCCCTTTTACTAATTTGGGAGTGTCACCTCAGTAGTTTGAATATATCTTATTTCCCTCATCTTAATTCCCAATATACATTTATTTTAATTAGTTATAATAATAATTCCCTAAAAAAGAACTACATAACATTGTACTTTTCAGTCAGATTCCGCAATATTTTTCCCCTTTTACTTCCACAGAGTTTTATTTATATTACGCCCCCCCCCCCAAAAAAAAAATAGCAAAAAGAAAAGCAATTAATCCATTTATCTAGTCCTGGTCACCGATATTAATCTCATTTTAAAACATCCTTGCAATTTATTTCAATGATTTCAATATATATATATATTTTCTTAAGTTTTCGCGGTACTTACATGTATGGCATTCAGCTTTGTTCAGGTATTTTCCCACGTCATTGTAGTTGTGCTTTTAAAGTTTTGGCAACGTTTGGCAGAATCTCATCTGCCATCATCAGGCTTCTGAGAGAGAGAGAGAGAGAGAGAGAGAGAGAGAGAGAGAGAGAGAGAGAGAGGTCTCAGAAGCCTGATGATATATATATATATATATATATATATATATATATATATATATATATATATATATATATAAACATTAACCTTTCTTGTAACAATAAAAAAGAACATACATTTATCTATTAAAAAAAAGAAATATCAGTGCCCTTCCCCCTCTCAATGGTCTATATTCCCCTATTGTCTAAATAACTTGTAATTGCAAATACATTCTTATTACCCCTCATATCAATCCGGAATCCCCTTTCTTAATTCATTAACCATTATCCTTATGTATTCTAAATAAACAAATTGCGGTCATAAGTCAAGGACTATCCTGCTAGATCTTAAAAGGCACTTTCACAGAGTGTCAGTTGTTTCCACAGCCAATTTGATCTTTCCATGCCACGCTGCTTCCTTTCTCTCTCGCTCTCTCTTTTGATAAAAATTAAAAGTTGCCGTGGTTATTTGTCAGCGATAACAGATTAACAGAGTTGGAAGGGATCTTGTAGGTCATCTAGTCGAACCCCACACCCAAGTAGGAGACCCTACACCATTTCTGACAAATGGCAGTCCAGTCTCTTCTTGAAAGCCTCCAGGGATGAAGCTCCCCCAACTTCTGAAGGCAACTTCTGTTCCATCGGCTGATTGTTCTCACTGTCAGAAAGTTTCTCCTTATTTCCAGGTTAAATCTCTCCTTGTTCAGTTTCCATCCATTATTCCTTGTCTGGCCTTCAGGTGCTTTAGAAAATAGCTTGATCCCCTCCTCTCTGTGGCAGCCCCTCAAATATTGGAAGACTGCTATCATGTCTCCCCTGGTCCTTTTCTTCACTAGACTAGCCAAGCCCAGTTCCTGCAACCGTTCATCATATGCCTTAGTCTCCAGTCTCCTAATCATCCTGATTGCTCTTCTTTGTACTTTTTCTAAACTCTCAACATCTTTTTTATAGTGTGGTGAACAAAATTGGATGGACCACTCTAGGTATGGCCTTATTAAGGCTTTATAGAGTGGTAATTAGTATTAGTAAAACTTCGAGCAGTCTCAAGAACTTTCTAAAAGGATGCAAATGACCAGCTGTCTTCAAATCCTTCCATTCCCCACTATCCAGTCAGAGCTGAAGAAGCTTCTTGGATCAGAAGGGAAATGTCTTCAAAAGAAAAAAAACAGTCCCCTAATCATCCTAGTTGCTCTTCTCTGCATTCTTTCTGGAGTCTCAACAACTTTTTTATAGTGTGGTGACCAGATAATCTAGTAAAGGGGTCCCTAGCCCCCAGGTTGTGGCCCACTGCCAGGCCTTGAACCATGGGCCACAGAAGTGGTGGGTGAGCACACGCATATACCCACTTGCATGAACAGCAGGCGAGCGCACATGTGCTCCATTTGTGCGAGTAGTGGGTGCATGGGTGCCCACCACTGGAATAAAACCATCCCTTCTTCCCCCCTCCTCCTACCGGTCCACAAAGCCAGAGAGGTTGGGAAACTGATCTATCACGTTTTCTTGAAAATAAGACCTATCCTGATTTTACTTGTGTGCCCAATATAAGCCCTACCCCCCCCAAAAAAATAAGCCCTAATTAAGACCCTGCCCACTCCAGGGCGCACAGGTAAAAATGAAGCTAGGATGGAGATGGAGGGTGGAGCTGCCCTACTACTTACCTTCAGACAGATGCATCCAGGCCTCGTACACCCTGACACCTGCCTTGCTGGCCCATTTCTTCTGCGGCAGGCAAAGCCAGCAAGATTTTCCTGAAGGCCTCTGCTGCCTCTGCTGCCAATAACAGAGCTCCAGATCGATCCGTAGAACAAGTTCCTGAAAACCTCTGACAGTGAAAAGGAAGTCGGGGATGATGCACGCAAATGAGCTGAGTCAATGGGATGACCAAAAATCAACCCTGAAAATAAAGACCTGGTGCCCTTTTTGGTAGCCAAAAACTTATAAGACAGGGTCGGGGAAACAGGAAGTAGTTTTTGGAGAAACACGAATTAGTAGACTCCTGTATTGAGCAAGGGGCTCAGCAAATTGTAAACCAAATTTTGGTGATAATATAGTCAGGGCAATGTTTTTCAACCTTGCAGATTTAAGATGCTGGCCAGCTCAGGAATTGTAGGAGCTGAACTTTACACAACTTCAAGCTGTCAAGGTTGGGAAACACTGTTCCAGAAGGCCAGCAGCTTCTAAATTCTGCAGGATATCCACAAAACATTGATTTCTCTTTTAGCTGTGCCTGCTAAGTGGTCTCCACTCCAGTTTCCTTGCTTTTCCTCCAGTGATATCCCTTTCAAGTCAATGTTGGAGTTTCCCTCACCCTTCCCATTGCCTGCCTTTTCTGCAAATCTGGTGGAACTTGGTTGTTTTGAGTTCCTAACCTGTTTCCCCGAAAATACGACCTACCCTGAAAGTAAGTCCTGGCTTGATTTTTACATGTTCACCCAATATAAGCCCTACCCCCAAAATAAGCCCTAATTAAGATCCCTCCCACTCCAGAGTACACGGGTAAAAATTAAACTAGGTTGGGGATGGGGTGTGTGTGGAGCTGCCCTACTACTTACCTTTGGACAGTCGTAGCCAGGCCTCACACACCCCGACATCTGCTTTGCCAGCCCATTTCTTCTGCAGCCAGCAAGGCTGGCAAGGCTTTCCCAAAGGCCTCTGTAGCTGATAACAAATCTATCTGTATCAGGGCCAGCCAGGCGTGGGATTTGTGGGTTCACCAAATTTAGCTAGAGGATCGCCCGAACCTGTATGAACCCGCCGCAGGCCAGGCCTGGAATATTATATTTCCCCAAAGGAGAAATGGAGAAACATGTTCTTAGAAGCAGAAAGCTACCCACCCCTCAGTTTTTCTGAATAGCCCACAGCAGGTGCCCATTAAGAAATCCCAGGCCAGCCTATTCACAAACAAAACACCTTTAAAATTAAAATGTACACCCTTCTCCGTCCAAATTCTCAAAATAGGACGTGACCTTTAGGACATTATAGCATTAACCCGACGCCTTTAGAGTAGCAAAAGACACAGAGCTCGCTGTAAGCCTTTAAGGAGCATTTCAGACATTGCACAATCCCCCAGCAGCATCTCAGAAACTGTACAAAGATCGTGGCACTTGTCAAGCTAATTTGTCAGCTGTCCCAGAACTACATGCTGCAGTTCTGTTCCATCAATAAACGGACTTTCTTTCCAATCAGCCTCCAGCCTCCATGTTATTTCCAGCGCCAGCTTGGAACCAAACCTGATTTTTTCTTCCTACAAAGGAAAAGTAAGATCTTCAAAGAAAAACAAAGTAAGTCCGGTTGCATTTTGAAAAAGCACCTTTGGGACAGCCATGACCTGGATGACCGAGAATCTCCATGGACATTTCTTTTTGCTTCTTTGTTAGATTTTGCAATGGGAAGTCAAATCCAGAAAAGCGTACACAAGATGACTGATTCAGCAGGATTCATTAACTTCTTTATATACATCATAACATATTAAGTAAAGTTTCCAATAGCAATAGTAGATTCTTCCAACATGGTAAAGTCACAGTCAAAACACAAGCAGCAGCTTCAGAGCTTAGAGCAGATAGGTTTAGTTTCACTTTTAACAGCAGAGTTACGTTTTGTTTCTTCAGAGCTGATCATCCCCAATTCAGCTCCCATTGGCTGACCTTGTTAACCATGTCTCTGCCAGTTCATGAACATTCTGACATTCTTCCCTGGAAGCTTGGATCTGGCCCCTTGCGGCCTCAGGCATTGGGAGTGCTTGCATTCTGCCTATCTGGGCTTTGATTGACAGTTGCAAGGTTGGCTCCCCTCCCTGGCACCACCCATAAATCAGCTCTGGGTTTCTAAAAGGGAGAATTAAAGGATCAAGAGACTCCTTCAGAGTACAGAATGGTGATAAAACTGGAGCATGTGATGGCACAGGAGAAACTTTCTCAGAGTTTTGCTGGTTGGCTCGTGTTTTTTCCCAAATCTACAAAGCAGAACATTGCCTCTGTCCCTCTGGGCTCACACAACACTGTGCAATTGTGTCCTGTGTCGGTCTGAATCTTCCCAGTGTTGACCAGGTTGGCTGTGAGAAGAACAGCAACTGTCAAAAGGGCAATGCAACCCCAAAAGTAAATCTGCCCTGGTCTTCAAATCTAGCATATCTCCATTTCCACCTAGCAGAGGGATTAGGTCAGAGGAGGTATTCAGCAGGTCCTGGACCAGTTCTGGAGAATCAGTAGCGGAAATTTTGAGTAGTTTGCAGAACTGACAAATCCCACCTCTGACTGGCTCCTCCCCCATCTATTCTCTGCCTCCTGAGTCCCAGCTGATCGGCTGGGTCTTCTTTTGTTGCCCTGCACAGGAGAACGGAGCTGGAAAGCAGGTTAGTGGGGTGGGGAGGGAATGGGTACTTTGCAGTATCCTTTCCCTGCCACACCCACCAAACCACGCTTACAGAACCGGTAGTAAAAAAAAAATTGAATTCCACCACTAAATTAAGTTTGGTTCAAATAGTCTTGCGGAGATGAGTCCAAGACTCCAACCACTACACCGCACTGTCTCTCCAGCTTGTCCAGGCAGGACAAGAAGCAATAGATGGAGACTAATCAAGGAGAGAAGCAACCTAGAAGTAAGGAGAAATTTCTTGACAGTGAGGACAATTCATCAGTGGAACAACTTGCCTCCAGAAGTTGTAAATACTCCACGGCTAGAAGCTTTTAAGAAGAGACAGGACAGCCATTTGTCTGGAATGGTAAAGGGGCTCCTGACTGAACAGGGGGTTAGACTACAGGACCTCCAAGGTCCCTTCTGTTATTCTGTTACTCTGAAGGTCTGTCCACATCTTCCAATCTTTCATTATTATTTTTGAGTCAGCTTTGATGGTGTCAATCCACCACGTTCTTTGATGGCTTGGTTTCCTTACTCTTCCAAACATAATTGTTTGCACTAGTCAATTTCTCTACATGATATGACCAAAGTAAGTAAGCTTCACTATTGTTCTAATCTAATCTAAGGGACCCTGCTTTTAAACTCTAAGATAACCGTTATGGTCCCCCCTTTTTTTTTTCTGTGAACACACTGGCATGTTGGAAATGACTCCAGACAACAAAACTTGGATCAGTGAAAACACAGAGATTTATTTCTTAAGCTGTTTGCAAAGAGCAAGGGATCTCAGCTGACTTCAACATGAAGTTTGAGCCAAGAACCACACCTTAAGATTTCAATACACTATATTTTATAGTTTTTCTATCCTGAGGCCCCCATGCCCCTTCTACATTGACCCAGTGAGCACAGCTAATCCGAAACGCCTTAGGGAGACCACCACCTCTTTGAACACCTCCCAATGACCACCCATCACATATTTTGCCAACATGACTTTTTCTTATCTTACTTGGCATTAAAGAATGTTCCTTCAGCAGGGCCTCGGTTTCTAACGGTCTGAGAACAAAGAAATATCTATTCCTGACACCACACTTGTTTCGTATTAATGTTACATTCAGCACATCTTCATAGAACAACATAATGATTATATGCATCTCTCACGTATTCACCTATGCATAGTAAAAGTCTGGTAAACTTAAGCAGATGCTTGGAAAAACAAAATCTAACTTCAATTGATTAAAGAAAGTTAGGGAAATGGTTTATCTCTTCTCCTATTGTCCTCCTAATCCTGGAGGAAAATATGGGTGGCATTACTTGATTACAGGAGGATGTAATTGACTGCAGGTACATGTTTAACAATGAGTAAATGTATTAGAAAATATATTTTTATAGCAGGATTACATTGATAACAAATGTCTATAGAGCGACTGTCTTCTTAATGCTCTACTATATTGTTCTCTTCACCTACGTTTTATTTTTGATTTTTCTTATTTCTAACAGGCACACATTTAAAAAGTGAAATTCTGATGCCCGGTCTGAAAAGAAAATGTATATATTATTCATATTTTAATCACAGTCCATTTTGAATACATACATTTTTTTTTTAATTGGAAAAATTATGAGTGGGGAGAGAAACGGTGCCAGGAAGTGTGTAACAAGGACACGGAAGGCCAGTGTGTGATGCAACAGCGATTGAAATGGGCAGGCCCAGGTTTTGCCTCTGGCCAGATATAGAAATTCTCAGGGGGAGCAGTTCCCCCGACCCTCAGCCTAACCTATCTTACAGGGTTGGGGCTGCGAGAGAACAGGAAAAAAGCCAGTTCTGTGTACAGCGTTTTGGAACTCTTGAATTTAAAGACTGGCCAAGCAGAGAGAGAGAGGGACGGAGGGAGGGGAGGGAGGGAAAGGGTGAGTGAGAAAGAAAAAGGAAAAAGAAAAGGGAAATGGAATGGGAAGGGAGAGAGAAAAAGAAAGAGAAAAGGAAAGAGAAGAGTAGAAAGGAAAATTAGAGCGAGAGAAAGGGAAAGGGAGAGAGAGAGAGAAAAAAAAGGGAAAGGGAAAGGGAGGGAGGGAGAAAGAATGAAAGAGAAAGAAAGAAAGAAAGAAAGAAAGAAAGAAAGAAAGAAAGAAAGAAAGAAAGAAAGAAAGAAAGAAAGAAAGAAAGAAAGATGAAGGGAAAGGATGAGAGAGGGAAAGAGAAAGAAAGAGAAAAGGGGAATAGGAAAGGGAAACGGAATGGAAAGGGAGAGAGAAAAAGAAAAAGGAAAGAGAAGAGAAGAAAGAGAAAAATTAAAGAGAGAAAGAAAGGGGAAAAGAGAGAGAAAGAATGAAAGAGAAAGAAAGAGAAAGAAAAAGAGAAAGAAAAAGGGAAAGGGAAAAGGAAAGAGGAATGGAATGGGAAAGGGATAGAGAAAAAGAAAGAGAAAAGGAAAGAGAAGAGAAGAGAAGAAAGAGAAAAATTAAAGAGAGAAAGAAAGGGAAAGGGAGAGAGAAAGAATGAAAAAGAAAGAAAGAGAAAGAAGATAAAGAAAAGAAGAGAAAGAGAAAGAGGTGAAAGAGAGAGAGAGAGGGAGAGGGAAAGAGAATGAAAGAAGGGAGAAAGAGAAAGAGAGGCTGGGAAAACCTATAGCTTGGAGTTAAAGTCTGTGCATCTTCAGCTGCCAAGGTTGAGAAGCGCTGCTCTGGTTGGACTAGACTAGAGGACCTCCAAGGTCCCTTCCAGCCCTAGCATTCTGTCTATCTTTGTCAAATGAAGATCAATCATAGTTGAGCTTGGTCTAATCGAGGCTTCATTTCTCCAGAAGTGGTGAAAGACCCAGCAAAGTTGAGGATGCCTTGAAATAATTCTGTTTATAAACTATGGGCTGAACTCAGTTTTGCTAAACCGGTTGCACAACGTCTCCCTAAGGCTACGGGGATAAGACTGGAGTTTCGGCACCCCAGGAACTTAGGAAATTATGACCCTGCTGCTCTTTCAAGCTGGAGGTGCTTCTTCTGAAGTCCACCCTGGTGGTCTCTCCATCCCTGATTCTTTAGCATATAGAAATACAGAGTTGCAGAGTTGGAAGAGACCTTGTATGTCATTTAGTCTAACCCTCTGCCCAAGCAGGAGACCCTATACAACTTCTGACAAATGGTAGTCCAATCTCTTCTTGAAAGTCTCAAGTGAGGGTGCTCACACAACTTCCAAGGGCAACTTCTATTCCATTGGTTGATTGTTCTCACTGTTAGAAAGTTTCTCCTTATTTCCAGGTTAAATCTCTCCTTGTTCAGTTTCCATCCATTATTCCTTGTCTGGCCTACAGGCACTTTGGAAAACAACTTGACTCCCTCCTCTCTGTGGCAGCCCCACAAATATTGGAAGACTGCTATCATGTCTCCCCTGGTCTTTCTCTTCACTAGACTAGCCAGGCCCAGTTCCTGCAACTGTTTTTCATATGTTTAGTTTCCAGTCCCCTAATCATCCTGGTTGCTCTTCTCTGCACTTTTTCTAGAGACTCAACATCTTTTTTATAGTGTGGTGACCAAAACTGGATGCAGTATTCTAGGTGTGGTCTTATTAAAGCTTTTAGCACATTAACAGAGTTGAAAGGGACCTTGTAGGTCATCTAGTCCAACCCCCTGCCTAAATTCTGACAGATGGCAGTCCAGTCTCTTCATGAAAGTCTCTAGTGATGAAGCTCCCACAACTTCCGAAGGAAATTTCTGTTCCAGGGGTTGATTGTTCTCACTGTCAGAAAATTCCTCCTTATTTCCAGGTTGAATCTCTCCTCCTTGTTCAGTTTCCATCCATTATTCCTTCTCTGGCCTTCGGGGGCCTTGGAGAATAGCTTGACCCCCTCCTCCTCTCTGTGGCAGCCCCTCAACTATTGGAAAACTGCTATCCTGTCTCCCCTGGTCCTTCTTGTTCTGTACGATCCATTAACATACTTGCAAGCGCCGCGCTGTGATTGGTCAGAACGCACGGCAACCTGATTGGCTGAGCGAGCCTCACTGATTGGCCCGCCCTGGAATCCCCGCGATTGGTGGAAACTAATCGCTGGAGATTCAAAGCGGTGCCATTGGCGCATGCGCGCAGCCAGAGAATAAAAGCCGCCGCTTTTCTTCTGTAGCCCGAGCCGATCTCGGGACTTAATAAAGAGCTGAACTAAGTCACGGGTTTCCGAGTCTCCTTTCCCTGCGATGGACACGACACTGGCGACGAAGGTGGGATTCCGCAACTGATCCCCACCGAGTACGTGGTCCTGAGGGAACGAGACCGACGAGATGGCCGGCCTCGCACCGCCCGCACCCTTTAACCAAGCTACTGAGGACTGGGAATCATACATTGATCGGTTCCTGATGTTCCTAGAGAGTAGCAACCTCAAGGACGCAAACGGGCAGAAAAAAAGGGCTGTTTTCCTGACACACTGCGGGCCCGCGGTGTTTAAGATGGCAAAAGCCCTTGCGAAACCCGAGGACGTGAAGGCGATGGACTGGACTGACCTCGAACCGTTCCTCCAAGGCCACTATGCTCCCGCCGTGCCCACCCTCATCAGGCGGCACGACTTCTACCGGAGGGACCAGAAGTCGGGTGAGAGCATCAGTGACTTCGTGGCAGACCTACGGAATCTAGGGGGCATGTGCGGCTTCACGGATATGGACGAGGCGCTACGAGACCGCGTCCTCGGGCTCAAGGACCCGGTCCTACAAAGCCGGCTGATGGCAAAAGGAGACATCTCCCTCGCCGACGCCCTTGCTGAAGCCACCGCCGCCGAGGCAACCCAGAAATCGGCAGCTCGAATGAGGAGACCGGACACCGGGGACCGAGCCGTGACCTCTGAGGCGAGCACGACAACTGAGACGCGTCCAGAAGCAAGCCGCCGGGAGACCACCACCACCCACCATGGCGACCTCGACTCCGCCTCCGACACCACGGATGAAGAGGAGGACATCCATCGACTCTAAACAGAACGGGACCGGCGTGATCGACGGAGTCGTAAGTTGGGGCCCCAATGTGCCGGGTGCGGAGGCGACCACCCTCGAGCGGAGTGCCGGTTCTTCGACGCGATCTGCCGGCACTGCGATAAGAGAGGCCACATCGCCCGAGTCTGCCGCCTCAAGAAAGCCTACAGCCCCCGACGACGAGACAACAGCGACCGGAGACGAGACGGCACCTCCCCCCCCAGGCCCAGGGACTGACAAGCCGAGAGTCGTTGGAACCGGGACGGACGGGGCCGACGGGACAGCAAAAACCGGAGGAGGGAGGAGACCCACCAGACGGTCGTCATCGGCCATTCATCAAGCGCAGATGCCCGAAAGGTATACGTGGAAGTGGGCATCGAGGGCAAGCCATGCAAAATGGAGGTGGACTCCGGGTCCTACCTCTCCATGGTTGCATGGCGGGAAATCAAGCGCCTGGTGCCCGAAATCCACAAGAGGGGGCTGGAAAGCCAGAAGTTAATCCTTAAAGACTACCAAGGAAACTGCATCCTGGTAGTCGGAACAGGACACTTCACAGTGACATTCAAAGGGCGCACAGCAAAGCTTCCCCTGACGGTCGTGGACCGAGACCGCCCCAGCCTTTTGGGACTACAGTGGTTTGCGCCGCTCAGAATCGAAGTGACGGGCATCGACCACGTTGCAGAGGCAGACTGGGAAGAGCAACTCGCAAGGGACTTCCAGGAAGTGTTCGACGGCACCCTAGGCAAGTACCGAGGGCCCCCCATTTCCTTCAGTCTAGACCCCAGCGTTCCCCCGATACATTTAAAACCACAGCAGGTACCTTTCGCACTCCGGCCTAAGATCGATGAACAGATAGACAAGCTCATCAAACAGGGGGTCCTAGAGCCAACTGATCACGCCCAGTGGGAGACCCCCATAGTCACCCCAGTCAAGCCCGATGGGTCGGTGAGAATCTGTGGGGACTATAAGGCTACCCTAAATTGCGCCTTACAACAAAGCGCCTACCCCGTCCCAGTAGTGCAGCACCTCCTACACTCACTGGGGGGAGGCAAGGTTTTTGCGAAGCTCGACCTGGCACAAGCTTACCAACAGTTACCGGTCGACGCAGAAACCGCCGAGGCGCAGACCATAGTAACCCACCGGGGGGCTTTCCGCTGTAAGAGACTCCAGTTTGGAGTCAGCGTAGCCCCAGGAATTTTCCAGAGCCTCATGGAAAGACTCCTACAAGGAATCAAGGGGGTGGTGCCCTACTTCGACGACATACTGGTGTCAGCAGCCAACCAAAGAGAACTGGAGGGTCGCCTGAGGGAGGTACTAACAAAATTCAAAGAGGCCGGGTTTAAAGTCAAAAAAGAAAAATGCCAGCTGCATACAGAGAGGGTCAAGTTCCTAGGATATCTCCTAGACCGGCACGGCATTCACCCAACCGGAAAAAAAATCAGAGCCATCAAAGAAGCCCCCAGACCAAGGAACAAAACAGAACTGCAGGCATTTCTTGGGCTGATTAATTTCTACAATGTTTTCCTACCCCAAAAGGTGACCACGGCGGAACCGTTGCATAGGCTGCTCGATAAAACAGCCACCTGGACCTGGGGGAAATGAGAGGAAACTGCTTTCAACCAAACCAAGGACCTACTCACATCGGATGCCATCCTCATCCAATACAACGAGACCCTCCCGCTGACAGTCACATGCGATGCCTCACCGTTCGGGATCGGGGCAATCCTCAGCCACACACTTCCAAATGGAAATGAAGCACCCATCGCCTTTTACTCAAGAACCTTGTCGAAGCCGGAAAGGAACTATAGCCAACTTGACAAGGAAGCCCTGGCAATCATCGCCGCCGTCAAGAGATTCCACGAGTACCTCTACGGCAGGACATTCACCATCATCACGGACCACAAGCCGTTGTTGGGCATCCTGGCAGGGAACAAGGCCACCCCGAACATTCTATCCCCAAGAATGACAAGGTGGTCTGAGTTCCTCACCGCCTACAGTTACCGGCTGATCCACCGACCCGGCAAAACGATCACACATGCAGACGCCTTGAGCCGCACACCGCTACCTGACTTGGACACCGACCCAGCACCCACAACATCCACCTAGAGCATCGAGGCCATACCCAACCTCCCCCTAACCGCGTCAGACATTGCCCACGAACCAATAAAGACAAACGTCTGGCGCGGGTATTACAATGGGCGGAGAAGGGCTGGCCGGAAAAGGACGTCGATGAGACATTCAGGACTTTTAAAAACAAATAATTGGAACTTTCCACGCAGAAGGGGTGTATTTATGGGGGGACAGGGTGGTAATCCCAGAAAAATTACAAAAAAGGTTCTTGGACTTGTTACATGAGGGGCACCCGGGAATCATCAGGTCAAAAGCCTTGGCCAGAAGCTACGCTTGGTGGCCAGGGATGGACAAGCAAATTGAAGCCTGGGTGGCTAGCTGCAAGCAATGCCAGGAATCCAGACCATGCCCACCCGCCGCCCCAATCCAGGAGTGGGAAACCCCCAGGGGACCCTGGTCCAGGATACACATAGATTTCGCCGGACCCACAAAAGGACACACATTCCTCATAACGGTAGACGCTTACTCCAATTGGCTGGAGGTAAGTGACATGAAAACTACCACCACCGAGGCCGTCATCCGAGAACTCAACAGACTATTCTCAACCCACGGCCTCCCAGACGTGATCGTGTCAGATAACGGACCACAGTTCACCGCTCTGGAATTCGAGAAATTCCTAGCGGAACGGGGAATACGGCACGCCCTTACAGCGCCGGCTCATCCGGCGGCGAATGGTAGGGGCGGAACGAATGGTCCAATTCACGAAAAAACAATTCAAAAATCGAGACTGGAAACATGCAGGAAAAAATAAATAAACTTCTTTTTATCCAGCACATAACCCCAAACACAACGACCAACAAAAGCCCCGCAGAACTCCTAATGGGAGGAAACTAAGGTCCCCCTGGATAGGCTGCACCCCACATACAACCCCGAAAAACCCACCAATTCATGAAGCAGGTACCGAACATTTACACCAGGCGACGCGGTATACGCAAAAAACCTGAGAGGGGACCCCCTCTGGATACTGGCGACGATAACCCAAGCAACAGGTCCCCGCTCGTACTGCTACAAACAACCGATGGACAAGAATGGAAACAACACATCGATCAAATAAGATCAAGAACAACCACGGGAAACACAACCGACACGCAAACAAGCACAGACAGACACCCAGAAAGAGAAGGAACCTCCCCAGCACAAACCAAGAGGGGAGGGAAGGCTCCGGGAACCAACCCCAACCAGAAAGAAAACAGGAATACTTACCAACCGAGACAGAAACAGACACCCAGCTCAAAGCCTCACCAGAGAGAAGCAGCCAGGCCAGCTCAACCAGCCCACAAAGACCGAGCAGGAGCAGCGACAACAGCAGCTCGACCAGCCTGGGTAGACCGGGAGGGAGCTGCAACAAAAGGCCCGGATCACACTTCCAGGCGGTTCCATCGGACGAGGCAGAGAGTGACACAGAACCCGACCGAACCGGCCGAAGGCCAACCAGCAACTAACCTGCGCAGGTCAAGTAGGCAAGTACGGAGCCCCGCCTACTTATGGGACTACGTTACGTAGGACCATACCAAGAGGGGAGGGGTGTTCTGTACGATCCATTAACATACTTGCAAGCGCCGCGCTGTGATTGGTCAGAACGCACGGCAACCTGATTGGCTGAGCGAGCCGCACTGATTGGCCCGCTGCGAATCCCCCGCGATTGGTGGAAACTAATCGCGGGAGATTCAAAGCGGTGCCATTGGCCGCGGCCGCCGCAGCCAGAGAATAAAAGCCGCCGCTTTTCTTCTGTAGCCCGAGCCGATCTCGGGACTTAATAAAGAGCTGAACTAAGTCACAGGTTTCCGAGTCTCCTTTCCCTGCGACGGAAACGACACTTCTCTTCCCTAGACTAGCCAGGCCCAGTTCCTGCAGGCATCCATTGTATGTTTGAGTCTCCAGTCCCCTAATCATCCTGGTTGCTCTTCTCTGTACTTTTTTTTAGAGTCCCAACATGTTCTTTATATTGTGGTGACCAAAACTGGATGCAGTATTCTAGGTGTGGATATATATTTTGGATAGAGAAGCTCAATGGATCTGGAAGCTGTGACGGGCCCTCCGTGGAGCATGGTCACTTGAATTGCATTTGAGGGTTAAGCAACAAAACATTGCATACATACGTGGTTGGAAAAGATGATACAAAACATATTGACTTAAAAGCTGGAATATTCCTGTTGGGTATCTTATCTGAAACTTACAGTAAAGAGAAAGTATATTTGATTATTCATGTATTAACTGTGGCTAGAATTGTATTTGCTCAAAATTGGAAAAGCGAAGAGATTCCTATGGATGAAAATATGATTAGAAAAATATTGGAATGTGCAGAAATGAATATTCACTTGCAATTAAAGAGAAGGAGAAAACTAAATATTATAAGATATGGGAACTATTGTATTGATGGATAGAGAAAAAAAATACGAAAGCTAGAAATAGCCAATAGATTAGTGAAATATAGAAAATACGTTTATAGAATTAAACATGTTAAGAAGAGGAGTGTTATAGCAATAGAGATATTATGTATATTAATAAGAATAGAGAATTAAAACCAAAGTCTTGAACATGGATGTAAATTTTAATTGTTATTCCACAAGATATTTGTACCCAGACAACACACCATTAAATGGAAGATGAACTGCATGTACCTTAAATAAAATTTTAAAAAGTTATTTTAAAAAATTGCAGTTCTTGGAAAATTAGTGACAATCCCAAAGGTGCTTTTTCAAGAGGCAACTGGACTTTCTGTTTTTTCTTCTCTAATTCCAGGTTGCTTCTCTCCTTGGTTAATTTCCATCCATTGTTTCTTATCCTGCCTTCAGTTGCTTTGGAGAATAGGTGGACTCCCTTCTTTGTAGATACTCGAACACGGTTCTCATGTCACTCCTAGTCTTATTTTGCAGCATGTTCCCCAAAAGGTGTGGTGTGAAACATCTTGATTTACTTCTTACAGGGCATGAGGATTAAGAAGGCTTAATCACTCACATTCCTTGGTTTATAGAAGATTGCCACTCCTAAAAGAACAGAACAGAACAGAATAGAATATAGAATAATAAATACAGAGCAGAATGAAATTTATCTTTTCTCTTTAAACAAAATTTCTCCTATACGCTAATTGGAGTATGACGCCTTTATCTCTTTCCCCTAAATTTATGACACTTAGTATAGTACATAACTTCCATTTGGATTCTGCTTAGTACATTCTAAAGTTACACGTTATATTTTAAAGAAAGAAAAAAAATTATAAACATGTAATATAATTAAAACAACAATCCATACCAATTCAAATCTATCATTAATATTAATATTCATTTGAACCTTAAACATTTTACACATTACTTTTCAAAATGAATACTTCACAGATTCATTTTTCTGAAGGCAACTTTAAAAGCTATCAGAGCAGCTAAAGACGATTTCTCGCCCTGCCCTGCCCTAGTGCCCTCCATGCAACCTCAGCCTGCTGCAGACACAGCTCATGATTTTAGCTTCAACCGGAGCCACCTTTTATTCAGCTGCAGCATCAATTCAGCCATTTCTGCATTAGCGTGGCAATTAAAACGCAAAAAGCCCGCACTAATATCTGTGGGCAAAACCCCCTCCCCCAAGGTATACATGTTTTTACAAGCAATTTTGCCTAAATGAATGCCTTTGGCTCGCTGTAGCACTGCCTCTAATGTACAGATCTTTTTAAAATGTAATTCAGCGAATTCAAAGGATAATTGGGTTCCAGTTAACATTCGTCTGGGAAGAGCAAATGAAATTGGATTGTATTAAAAGGAGAAGGAAATAAGTGGTTTGGCTGAGTCAACTGCCTTTCGTTCCCCTATTTCCCCAATTTGTCTTATTTGGTGGTCTATTTCTTCCATTGAACAGATCCTCAGATTTGTGGAATCCCCTCTGACTACAGTTGCCAAGAACTGGTTCTATTACCCGAGTCAAGGAATTACCAATTTCGATGAATAATCAATCAGTAAATAACAGCCTAATCAAGGAACTGTCATTAACTCTCATAGAGCAAGCCATTTATACAGAGACCAGACCCCACTCCCTTCTAGCACTGATGGCGTTACTTAGTTGGGTAATGAAAGGTCTGTAAGAAAACCACCAAGCTCAGAGATTACCAGAGATTATCATCCTCATCCTCCTCCTCCTCCTCCTCTTCTCTGCAACCCCCTCTCCCTTCTAGTACTGATGATGTTATTAGTTCGGTCTTCAAGAAAACACCAAGCTCAGATAGCCCAAAGAAAACCTCAGTCCTCCTCTTCCTCTCCACAGTCCACACTCCCTTCTAATATTGATGATGTTTCCTAGTTGGGTCATGAAACATCTGCAAGAAAATGACCAAGCTCAGAGAGCACCAAGAACCCCACAGTCCTCTTCCTCCTCCTCCTCTCCACAAACCCCACTCCTTTCTAGCACTGATGATGTCACCTAGTTGGGTCATGAAACATCTTCCAGAAAGCAACCAAGCTCAGAGAGCACCAAGGACCCCATACAAGTTCCATGCTTTCCTGCCATCTTGAAATGGAAACCTGCACAGAAATGACACCATTTCTGCGAGGAAACTGGATGAGACAAGAAGAGAAGAGAAGAGAAGAGAAGAGAAGAGAAGAGAAGAGAAGAGAAGAGAAGAGAAGAGAAGAGAAGAAAACAGAGCAGAATAGAATAGAATAGAATAGAATAGAATAGAATAGAATAGAATAGAATAGAATAGAATAGAATAGAATAGAATAGAATAGAATAGAATAGAATAGATGAAGGGAAGGGAGAATGGAATGGAATGGAATGGAACGGAACGGAACAGAACAGAACAGAACAGAACAGAACAGAATAGAATAGAATAGAATAGAATAGAATAGATGAAGGGAAGGGAGAATGGAATGGAACGGAATGGAATAGAACAGAACAGAACAGAACAGAACAGAACAGAATAGAATAGAATAGTACAGATGAAGGGAAGGGAGAATGGAATGGAATGGGTTGGAATAGAATAGAATAGAATAGAATAGAATAGAATAGAATAGAATAGAATAGAATAGAATAGAATAGAATAGAATAGAATAGAACAGAACAGAACAGAACAGGATGAAGGGAAGGGAGAATGGAATGGAATGGAATGGAATGGAATAGAATAGAATAGAATAGAATAGAATAGAATAGAATAGAATAGAATAGAATAGAATAGAATAGAATAGAATAGAATAGTTGGAATGGACCTTGGAGGTCTTCTCCTCCAACTCCCTCACTCAGGCAGGATACCCTATACAATTTCAGACAAATGGTTGTCCAATCTCTCTTTAAAAAACCTCCAGTGATGGGGCATTCACAACTTCTGGAGGCAAATCGTTCAACTGCTCACGTTAAACCTGGAAGATCTTACCTGCGCTGGCTTTCCTGGACATGGAGGTAAGTGGTGGTATTTGATGACACAAAGGGCAACCAAGAGAGATCCTTTTCAAGGAGGCACCTCTCCAACTTCACGTCTGAGAAAATCCCTGAGAAGACAGGGAAGTCCTGATTTGAATTCTCCAGCTGATTTGGGTTTTGCTTTGAAGACGGGAGAAAATAGCTTCCGGGGAAGATGCCCTCATGAATGGACTCCAGGTTGATGGGGTTGAGAAAAAAGTTAAAAGGAAACATTGATGAATCTGATGCCAAGGAAGGGGACTTGAGATCCAACCAGGGGTGGGGCTGCTGGGGGTTCGCGGGGGTTCGGGAGAGCCCCTAGCTAAGATTCCGTGCAGTTTGGAGAACCCCCGAATCCCACTCCTGGCTGGCCCCGCCCACCCCACCCTGCCCTTCCCAGGAGTCTCCACGTGACCCATTTTGGATGCAGGTAAGTGCAGCGCGAAGGCTTGGGGAGGGCGAAAAACAGGCCTCCCGGAAGTTTGGGAAGGCTGGAAATAGGCCCGTTTCTGGCTTCCAGAGAGCCCGCCAGAGCCCGGGGAGGCCGTTTTTGCCCTCCCTGAGACTCGGGGAAAGCCTCTGGAGCCCAGGGAGGGCAAAAATGCCCCCCCTCCATGGTTCAGGAGGCTGACTAGAGCAACAAACAGGATTAGGGGACTGGAGGTTAAAACATGAAGAATGATTGCAGAAACTGGGTACATCTAGTTTGATGAAAAGAAGAACTAGGGGTGACATGATAGCAGTCTTCCAATATCTCAGGGGCTGCCCCAAAGAAGAGGGAGTCAAGCTATTCTCCAAAGCACCTGAGGGCAGGACAAGAAGCAATGGGTGGAAACTAATCAAGGAGAGAAGCAACTAAATTTCCTGACAGTGAGAACAATTAATCAGTGCCTCCAGAAGTTGTGAATGCTCCAACACTGGAAGGTTTTAAGAGGAAATTGCATAACCATTTGTTGGAAGTGGTGTAGGGTTTCCTGCCTAGGCAGGGAGTTGGGCTAGAAGACAGAGGTCCCTTCCAACTCTGTTGTTCCATTCTATTCTATTCTATTCTATTCTAATTCATGGGTCTATCCAAAGGGTTCTCAATCAAGGACCCTTCTCACCAACCTTGAAGGTTCAAGTTTGTATCCATTCTGGTCCAAGCTTTGTTGACCCACCTCTTTTCTTCTCCTCTATTCCTCTTGAGCACTTACCTTGGAGAAGAGAGAAGGGGGAGGAGAAGACAGGAGGTGGAGCTGCATCCAAGGGAGATCACCTTTTTGCTAACTGACCAAACCTGTTCTCTTTGACTGCATTGCTGAGCTCAGACCACGGATGGTCTGTGAGTGTGTGGCAGTTTTCTGTGCCATGATGAAAGTATCTCTGGCTACCTGGCTGATTTTTGCAGCATCTGTAGACCTTGGTAAGATCATTTTTTTTTTTTTTGAGAAATATTTGGGCAATGTAAAAAAGAAGTGGCACTGGATCTTGGACAAGGGTGGTCTGGTTTCTTCATAGGGTGACAAAAATATATCGTGGTCCCTCAGAAGTAGCCTTTGCATGGTAGGAACTAGTTGATGCTGATAGAGAGAAGGAAGGATAGAGAGAGGAGAAGGAAGAAAGAAGAAAGGGGAAATGGAAGGGGAAGGGGAAGAAGGGGGACAACCTAGTTTCCAAGGCACCTGAGGGCAAGACAAGAAGAAACAGATGGAAACTCATCAAGGAGAGAAGCAAGTTAGAACCTGAGGAGAAATTTCGTGCGGCTGTTGATAACAATAGGATGGCCAAGGAGAAGAAGGAGAAGAAAGAGAAGGAGAAGGAGAATCAGTTTACTTCACCAATCTTCTTCACGTTAGCTGCAAAGTTCTAAACGATGTCCTTAAGCACTTTTGCAAGGTTTAAAAATAAACTTGTATCTACTTATTATTCAGCTGTGTCTCCTCCTCCTTCTCCTCCACCACCACTGTTGTTTCTTCTTCTTAGAAGAAGAAGAAGAAGAAGAAGAAGAAGAAGAAGAAGAAGAAGAAGAAGAAGAAGAAGAAGAAGAAGAAGAAGAAGAAACAACAGTGGTGGTGGAGGAGAAGGAGGAGGAGACACAGCTGAATAATAAGTAGATACAAGTTTATTTTTAAACCTTGCAAAAGTGCTTAAGGACATCGTTTAGAACTTTGCAGCTAACGTGAAGAAGATTGGTGAAGTAAACTGATTCCCAATTGCTTAATAATACCAACATATACAAATGCAGATATGACAATTTAGTTATTTTGCTGCAAACGTTTGCAAGGAAAAAGGGTCAGATATTTGTGAGTAAAGAACTAAGAGATTTATAAGTAAGCAACTAAACTGATTAAGGGCCTGGAGACTAAAACATATGAAGAATAGTGGCAGGATTTGGGTTTGGCTAGTCTAGAGCAAAGAAGGACTAAGGGGGACATGATAGCAGTCTTCCAGTGTTTGAGGGGCTGCCCCCAAAAAGAAGGGGGTCAAGCTATTCTCCAAAGCACCAGAAGGCAGAGCAAGAAGCAATGGTTGAAAACTAACCAAGGAGAGAAGCAACTTAGAACTAAGGAGAAACTTCCTGACAGTGTGAACAGTTAATCAGTCGAAGAGCTTGCCACCAGAAGTTGTGGATGCTCCATCACTGGAGGTTTTTAAGAAGAGACTGGACATCCCCTTGTCTGAAATGGTCTAAGTTCATCTTCTTGAGCAGGGGGTTGGACTAGAAGACCTCCAAAGTCCCTTCCAGCTCTTTTCAGATTGATTGATTGATTGATTGATTGATCTGGTCTCTGGGATCAAATTCGTTGAAGAGGGTTGTAGGGTTGTAAAGAATGCCCATTAAGATATACAATACAAATAAATACATGGTGGGAGGAAAGTGTGAACTCTTTTTACCGATACTGGGAAACAGTGGTTCACCCTAAAGTTATGATTATGGAGCGAACTCAACCAGGGTGATTTGTAGAAAACCTGTTGCATGTTGATTTAAAAGGATTCCAGGTACTTACTCCCAGGTTAAGTGGCAAACTTAGCTGCTCTACAAACAGATTCCTGGATCCTTGAGTTTTATCTTTGTCTATCAGCAATATAGGAAGATGTTCTTTGTTTTTCCTCCTGGTTTTGAAATCGTATTAGTTGATCAAAATATGATAGAAAATGCAAAAGAAAATAATGAAAGAATAAGGGAAGGGAAGTGTAGGACAGAGAGGAAGGAAGAGAATAGAAATCTTCAACTTCCTTTTGGTGCTGCAGTAGAATAAGGGGGTAACATAAAACCTCGGCTTTTTACTTTTATGGAAGAATATATACAGGTAGTCCTTGACTTACAACCATAATCGAGCCCAAAATTTATGTGGCTAAGTGAGACATTGGTTAAGTGAGTTTTGCCCTGTTTTATGACCTTTCTTATCCCCATTGTTAAGCGAGTCACCATAGTTGTTAAATTAGGGACACGGGTCATTCAGCAAACCTGGCTTCCACTCTGGCTTTCTTTGTCGGAAGGTCGCAAAAGGAGAACCACGCGACCTCGAGGCACTGCAACTGTCATAAATGTGAGTCAGTTGTGCCAAGCGTCTGGATGTAAATCACGTGACAATGGGAGGGATTCATGTGTCCTCTTGAATAAAGGACCTTTATTCAACCTTCCAACTCTTCTCTATTCTCTCTTCTTTCTCTTCTCTTCCATTTCTATACTTCTATTCTCTTTTATTATTTTTCTTCTGTTTCTATTCTTATCTTCTATTATTTCTCTTCTCAACTATCTCTCTTCTATGTCTACTCTTCTATTATTTCTCTTTTCCGTTTCTTATTCTCTTATTTCTCAACTATTTGTATTCTTCTTTCTCTTCTATTATTTATCTTTTCTTCTCTTTCTCTTTCTATTCTTCTATTATTTCTCTTCTCTTCTCTTTCTATTATTCTCTTCTCCCTTTGTTTTTATTCCATTCCATTCCACTCCATTCCACTTCTATTCTATTCTATTCTATTCTATTCTATTCTATTCTATTCTATCCTATTCTATTCTACCCTATTCCATTACATTCCATTCTCCCTTCCCTTATTCTATTCTATTCTATTCTATTCTATTCTATTCTATTCTATTCTATTCTATTCTACTCCATTCCATTCCATTCCGTACTTTATTATTCTATTCTATTCCCTATTTTATTATTCTCTTCTCTTCTCTTCTCTTCTCTTCTCTCCTCCCCTCCCCTCCCCTCCCCTCTCATCACCTCATCCCCTCCGCTATTCTATACTATACTATACTATATCCAATATTTATTCTATTCTATTCTATTCTATTCTATTCTATTCTATTCTATTCTATTCTATTCTATTTCTATTCTATTCTACACTCCTCACTCTCCTCTCCTCCCCTCCCCTCCCCTCCCCTCTCCTCCAAACTGTTTTGGAAAACTTTGCCAGATTGTCAAGATGTAAATCTCAGTCCTGAGAGAAATGGAGATACCCCCCTCCCCGGCTCCCCACCCTGCAGATTCTGACGTTCTTCTTTGGCCTTGCAGTTCTCTCTTTGCAGTGTTATACCTGCAGCGAGCCCATGGATGTTAGCTACTGCGTCGCTGTCACCCACTGCCCAGCCAACACCACCGCTTGCGAGACGACGGTCCACTCGGTGGATTCAGGTGAGAGACCCAGCTCACCTGTCCGTTGAGCTTCTCTTATTTCACTCTGGGGTTTACCTTTGTTTGAGCTGAAGCTCGCTGCCACCCAAGAGTTATTTCCATTGCTTCTGTGGCTGATGGGTTTCTGGCAATGGTGGGATGCGCAATTTTTTTACTACCAGTTTTGTGCGGGTGGTGTGGCTTGGTGGGCGTGGCTTGGTGGGCATGGCAGGGGAAGGATACTGCAAGATCTCCATTCCCTCCCCACCCCACTAACCTGCTTTCCAGCTCCGTTCTCCTGTGCAGGTCAACCAAAGAAGACCCAGCCGATCAGCTGGGACTCAACGGGAGGCAGAGAATAGATGGGATTGGCAGGGCCAGTCAGAGAATCGGTATTTGCCGATTCTCCAAACTACTCAAAATTTCTGTTATCGGTTCTCCAGAACTGGTCAGAACCTGCTGAATATACAACCTCTGGTTTCTGGCCATTTTCTGCTCATTTTAGTGGCAAGGCTCCTTAGAATCCATGCTGTGTGCACACCTATAATATGGATTCTAAGATGAGCTGGCTGTGTGCGGCGGCAGCCGAAAAAGCCGATGCAATCCTAGGTTACATTAATGAGAGGGATAGAACCAAGATCACGTGAAGTATTAATACCGCTTTATAATGCCTTGGTAAGGCCACACTTGGTATCCTGCATCCAGTTTTGGTCGCCATGATGTAAAAAAGATGTTGAGACTCTAGAAAGAGTGCAGAGAAGACCAACCAAGATGATCAGAGGACTGGAAGCTAACACTTAAGAGGAATGGATGCAGTAATTGGGTAATGTCCAGTCGAGTGAAAAAAGGACCACAGATGACAGAATGGCAGTGTTTCAGTATTTGGGGTGCTGCCACAAAGAAGAGGGTCAATAGGATAGGATAGGATAGGATAGGATAGGATAATACAACATGAATAGAATAGAATAATACAACATGAATAGAATAGAACAGAAATACAACATAGAATAGAATAGAAATGCAGTATAGAATAGAATAGAAATACAATATAGCACAGGTCTCCAAACTTGGCAACTTTGAGACTTGTGGACTTCAATTCCCAGAATTCCCCAGGCAGCATGGCTGGCTGAGGAATTCTGGGAGTTGAAGTCCACAAGTCTTAAAATTGCCAAGTTTGAAGATCCCTGGAGAAGAGAAGAGAAGAGAAGAGAAGAGAAGAGAAGAGAAGAGAAGAGAAGAGAAGAGAGTAGAGTAATAGAATAGAATAGAAATGAAGGGAAGGGAAGGGAAGGGAAGGGAAGGGAAAGGAAGGGAAGGGAAGGGAAGGGAATTTCTGTTGTTAAGCGAGACCGTTATTGAAGTCTGCCTCATGTTAGGACCTTCCTTGCCGCCGTTGTTAAGAGAATCACCACAGTTAATTAGTGAGCGACACGGAAGCGGTGGGGAGGAAAGAGGTGGATTGTAGTTTGTTGTGCAAACTCAACAAACATGGGAATGGAAGCCTGATCCAGGCCAGGCATCTCTCTTTTAATAGCTCTCCCTTTAGAGATACAACAGAGCCAGCCATGCCTCTATAAGTCCATTAAGCAAGCTGAGTGAAATATTAGGATAGAAAAATAGATAGCAGTAGATTGATTGATTCATTTATGATAGTAAGATTGGCAGATTAATAGGGGAAGGTGATATATAGATAATGGCAAACTTATTGAGATAGTGTGGAAAGAGTAATGCATTAATGTGAAGATAGATACTGAATTATGCTAGATACAAAGATTGAGGAAGGGAGGGGTGAGGAGGGAGGGAGGGAGGGAGGGAGGGAGGGAGGGAAGGAGGAAGTTTAAGATGGAAAGACTGTAGATAAATAAGTGGATGACAGATAATAAATTTATTGCTTTGATAATATTAGATAGATGATGATAGATACAGATGAAAGACAGAAAAAGATAAAAAAGAAAGAAAGGAAGGAAGAAAGGAAGGAAGGAAGGAAGGAAGGAAGGAAGGAAGGAAGGAAGGAAGGAAGGAAGGAAGGAAGGAAGGAAGGAAGGAAGGATGGAAAGATGGAAAGATTGATAGATAAATACGTAAAGATAATAGACACAGATAAATAAATGATAGATATATTTAAAAGAAAGAAAGATATATAAATAAGTGTAAGATAGATAGATAGATAGATAGATAGATAGATAGATAGATAGATAGATAGAGATAGACAGATAGATAGATAGATAGATAGATAGATAGATAGATAAATAGATAGATAGATAGATAGATAGATAGATAGATAGATAGATAGATAGATGATAGATAGATTTAAAGGAAAGAAGGAAGGAAGAAGGAAGGAAAGACATAAGTGAAGATGATAGATAGATAGATAGATAGATAGATAGATAGATAGATAGATAGATAGATAGATGGATGGATGGATGGATGGATGATAGATAGATAGATAGATAGATAGATAGATAGATAGATAGATAAGATAGATAGATAAGATAGACAGACAGACAGACAGACAGACAGACAGATGATAGAGATATTTAAAGGAAAGAAAGAAGAAGGAAAGAAGGAAAAATGATAAGTAAAGATAGAGATAGATAGATTTATAGATAGGTAGATAGTTGGAATAAATTTATTGAATTATGGAAAAAAATATGTGGGAGAGAGTGGGAGAAAAGAGAGGGGGAGATCGATCAAATTCTCAATGGACAGTGAGGGTTTCCCCCCCAAAAATGTTCCTGATTGGATAGGATGTGTGACCCTCTGAGCTTGGGGAGTGATCCAGATCCAATCCACAACTCTGGGTTTATCTTCCTACAGCCTGCGCAACTAACTCTAAGAGGAAGAATCTCGGTTTGTCTCAATGATGGGCTGGGCTCCTTCCGAACATCCCAGTTAGCAAAAAAAAACACCACCCATTCTTGGATTATTATTTTTCTTTTTCCCTCCCATCTCTTACCCTTCTTACTCCTCATTTCCCCCAGGTTTCCCTTTTTTTGGAAACATCACGGTCACCAAATCCTGCTCCAAGAATTGTGTGCCCTCTGAGCCGGACACCATTGGTGACAATCACCCCGACTATTGTTGTTACACGGATTTGTGCAACATGGGAGCTGGCCAGGCAGCCACAGCGGAGTTCAGTGCCCTGAGCTTCACCATCGTCCTCTCCTCGTCTCTGCTCTGGCTTCAAGGATAACCCTCCAGGGTGACGCTGGATCTGTTGTGGGGAAAGGAGGTCTCTCCCCAGACCCCAAACGTGGGATTCTCCTTCTGGGGGGGTTCTTAAGATATAGAGATGAGAGTAGAAGTGTCTTCAGGAGCAGAAGAATGGAAAAGAATGAAGAAAAAGACCATATCATTAGTAGTATCATACGTAGTTTGCTCCTATTCAATAGTTGAAATGCACATACTCTCCTTCTTCTCCTTCTCCTCTTTGTCTTACTCTTCCTCCTCCTTTTTGTCTGTCTCCTCCTTCTCCTTATCTATCTACTCCTCCTTCATTTCCTCCTTCTCCTTCTCTCCTTCCTTCCTTCCTTCCTTCCTTCCTTCCTTCCTTCCTTCCTTCCTTCCTTCCTTCCTTCCTTCCTTCCTGCCTGCCTGCCTGCCTGCCTGCCTGCCTGCCTGCCTTTCCTCACTTTTCTTTTCTTGCTTCCTTCTCTTTCCTTGTCTTTCTTCATCCCTCCCTCTTTTTTTCCTGCCTCTTCCTCCTCCTTCCCACATAACCCCACCCCCTTCTAGCACTGATGTCGTTACTTAGTTGGGTAACCAAATGTCAGCAAGAAAACAACCAAGCTCAGAAAGCATCAAGGACCCTACAGTCCTCCTCCTCCTCCTTGCTCCCTCTTTTTCCTGTCTCCTCCTCCTCCTCCTCCTTCTCCTCTCCACAGACCTCATCCCCATCTAGCACTGATAATGTTACCTAGTTGGGTAATGAAATGTTAGCAAGAAAACAACCAAGGTTAGAGAGCACCAAGGACCCCACAGACCACCTCCTCCTACTCCTACTACTACTAGTAGTAGTAGTACTCCTACTACTACTACTACATGCCATTGGGCATTGTCTATCTAATCCTGGAGCAGTATATTTCCAAATATACCTATCAAATATTTGTTCCATACCAGATCCAGATATTGTTCATTTGGACACAGGATCTCCTGAAGTTATTTTCAAAGCAAAGGGGAATATCTGCCCTTCTCAAACATAAAGATTGTCTTTCTGGGGCTTCCGTCCATCTCAGGGCCACCCTGTCCGATGAATTCATGCAAGATTTTGTAACGTAAAACACGTACGGTTATTTTTTTTTATGGCGGCCTGACAAAGAATGCAGATAAAACCGAGAATCGATTATTTCTCCCTTGTGCTGTTTGTTTTTAAATGAACCTTGTTTGTTTCTTTGTTCGATTTCTATAGCCAAGTGACCCTGGGGAACTTACAATTCTAAAAACTATAATACAGTTAAAACATTTAAAAAAAACAAAAAACTATTAAAGCAAGAAAAACATCCAGAAAATAAATCAAGGTAATCCTTGACGTACGACCAACATTTGAGCCAACATTTCTGTTGCTAAGTGAAACGTTCGTTAAGTGAGTTTTGACCTGCTTTATGACTTTTCTTGCCATGGTCGTTAAGTGAGTCGCTGCAGTTGTTAATGAACAATCATGGTTCTTAAGTGAATCTCGCTCCTTGACTTTGCTCACCAGACCGTCGCAAAAGGGGATCACGTAACCTTGGGAACACAGAAATGGTCGTAAATATGAAGCAGCTGCTAAGCTTCTGAATTTCGATCATGTGATCAAAACAGGCCACAACGGTCGTAACTGTGAAAAACAATCGTGAGGGTTTTTTTCAGTGCCGCTGTAATTTTGAATGGGCACTAAATAAACTGTTGTTAAGTCGAGGACTATCTGTACACATAGCAGCTGGGATAGTTTTATTTATTTTATTTATTTTATTTTACTTGTTTGTCAAACATGTGCAAGATAACAAGTACAGGTATGAAGATAAACATGAACCAAGGAAGTAAATAGTTAACCAGGAAGAATTACTTGAGGATGGAGTGGCAGGTGGTCCAAAGTTCTTCCAAGTTAAATGAAGCAGCAACCTTCGTGACCTAAATTCCTTGGTAGAGTTTTGATGAGATAAGAGGCAGGGGGAAGGGGAGAAAGAAAAGAAAAAAAAAGAAAAGAAAAGAAAAGAAAAGAAAAGAAAGAAGGAAGGAAGGAAGGAAGGAAGGAAGGAAGGAAGGAAGGAAGGAAGGAAGGAAGGAAGGAAGGAAGGAAGGAAGGAAGGAAGGAAGGAAGGAAGGAAGGAAGGAAGGGAAAGAGAAAGAAAAGAAAGAGGAAAGAACGACAGAAAGAAAGAGGAAGGAAAGAGAAAGAAAAAAAGAGGAAGGAGGGAGAGAAAGAAAGAGGAAGGAAAGAGAGAGAGAAAAAGAAAAAAGGAAGGAGAGAGAAAGAAAGAAAGGAAAGAGAGAAAGAAAAGAAAGAGGAAGGACAGATAGACAGAAAGAAAAAGAAAAAGGAAGGAAGGAGAGATAGAAAGGAAGGAAGGAAAGAGAGAAAGAAAAGAAAGAGGTAGGAAGGACAGAAAGAAAGAAAAGAAAGAGAGAGGGGAGAGAGAGAGAGAAAGAAAGAAAGAGAGAGAGAGAGAGAAGGAAGGAAGGAAGAAGGAAGGAAGGAAGGAAGGAAGGAAGGAAGGAAGGAAGGAAGGAAGGAAGGAAGGAAGGAAGGAAGGAAGGAAGGAAGGGAAAGAGAGAGAGAGAAAGGAAAGAATGAAAGAAGAGGAAGGAAAAGAGAAAGAAAAGAAAGAAAGAAAAGGGGGAGGGAGGAGAGAAAGAAAGAGGAAGGGAATATAGAGAGAGAATTAAAGAAAGAAAGAAAAAGAAAGAAAGAAAGAAAAACAGAGAGAGAGAGAGAGAGAGAAAGAAAGAAAGAAAGGAAGGAAGGAAGGAAGGAAGGAAGGAAGGAAGGAAGGAAAAGAGAGAGGGAGAAAGGAAAGAATGAAAGAAGAGGAAGGAAAGAGAAAGAAAAGAAAGAAAAGGGGGAGGAGGAGAGAAAGAAAGAGGAAGGAAATATAGAGAGAGAATGAAAAGAAAGAAAGAAAGAAAGAAAGAAAGAAAGAAAGACAGAAAGAAAGAGAAAGGAAGGAAGGAAGGAAGGGAAAGAGAGAGAAAGGAAAGAATGAAAGAAGAGGAAGGAAAGAGAAAGAAAAGAAAGAAAAGGGGGAGGGAGGAGAGAAAGAAAGAGGAAGGAAATATAGAGAGAGAATGAAAAGAAAGAAAGAAAGAAAGAAAGAAAGAAAGAAAGAAAGAAAGAAAGAAAGAAAGAAAGAAAGAAAGAAAGAAAAAGAAACCATTCGGTAGTGCAGTCCTTAAGAGAACCAGTTTCGTATTGTAATTATTAAGGCACAAGCCAGAAACCAGCATTCCGTCGCGGTGTAGCCCCACCAGAAGCCCAAGGCTACCTGGGTAACGCTGGGCCAGTCCCCCTCTCTCTCGACCCTCAGAACCACGTAACGGCCGCGGACCGCTTCTAAAATCTTGCCAAGAACTGCAGGGACCTGCCACAGGCGACCCCAGAAGTCCAAATAATTGCACCCAGTCCAATATCAGAGAACGAAAACCTGAAGGCAGAAATTCACTTCTTGAAAAGCATGGATTTGCCATTGACAGCAGGCGGCGCTAAAACACCAGGATTACCGGTTGAATTTATTTATTTATTTTTTAAAACAAATCCGCATTATACTAAAAAGTTCAAATCTTCCGGTTTGATGGGTCAGCGCGACAAATGAAGGGTTAAGTGGGCGTTGTTTTCAAATGTGAACATCTTGAGGCAGAGAGAAGGGAAGATGCAGCCACCAACTCCTAAAGTAAATCGGGATTTCCTTCCTTCCTTCCTTCTTTCCTCCCTCCCTCCATTTTTCCTTCCTCTGTCGTTCTCTTCTTCCTCCCTTTTTCCTCCCTTCCTCCGTTTTTCATTCCCTCCCTCCCTTTTTCCTTCCTCCATTCCTTCCTCCCTTTTTCATTCCTTCCTTCCTTCCTCCATTTTTTCTTCCTCCCTCCCTCCTTCCCTCCCTCCCTTTCTCATTCCTCCCTCCCTCCATTTCCCCTCCTTCCCTCCCTTTCTCCCTTTTCCATCCCTCCCTCCCTCCCTTTTTCTTTCCTCCATTCCTTCCTCCCTTTTTCCTTCCTTCCTTCCTTCCTCCATTTTTTCTTCCTCCCTCCCTTTTCCCTCCCTCCCTTTCTCATTCCTCCCTCCCTCCATTTCCTTCCTCCTTCCTCCCTTTCTCCCTTTTCCCTCCCTCCCTCCCTCCCTTCTTCTTTCCTCCATTCCTTCCTCCCTTTTCATTCCTTCCTTCCTTCCTCCTTTTTTTCTTCCTCCCTCCCTTTTCCCTCCCTCCTTTTCTTCCTCCCTCCCTTTTCTCATTCCTTCCTCCCTCCATTTTCCCTCCTTTCCTCCTCCCTCCCTTTCTCCCTTCCCTCCCTCCCTCCCTCCCTCCCTTTTTCATTCCTTCCTTCCTCCATTTTTCCTTCTCCCTCCCTCCCTCCTTTCCTTCCTTCCTCCTTTTCCATCCCTCCCTTCTTTCCCCCCTGGGAAAAAAAACAGTTAAAATGGAAAAAAAAAAAAAAAAAGCAAAGCCATCCGAACAAAACAAAAAATAAATAAATAAACGAATGCAGGCCTCTCGAGACACATGCCCTATGCCTATTCTTTTTCTTCAATTACAAAAAAAACGCTATTTCATTCCAACCCCCACACACACACACCCACCTCAACCTCCATAATCTGTACATCACATGGCCACCCCTTCAATCATCCCATTCGGCCCCCTCAAATCCTCTGTGAATCTTTGCAGTCTTGCCCGACAAAGCAGCTCACAAAAAAAGCACTGCGGATCCTTTCCATAAATACAGTCTTATTGTGCAAGAGGAAACAAGCAAACAAACGGAGGATGCCATGCCTTGGCTGGGTGCGCTGCAGGGATCGGGGGAGCCACCAGGGGGCGGTGCAGGCTACCCTGGGCCCAGAATTAGCTGACTTAAGCAAGAAGGAGGGGCTGAACATTGCTGGAAGCAGGAAGAAACCAAAGTGCGGATTAAAATAATAAACGGGGGGCGTGGGGGGAAGCAGGAGCTGGAGGTTCCCCCCACCCGGTGCAGAGTGGTTCGTTCCTCAGCTGCACCAGCAGACCGGAAGACTTATCCAGCACCTTAGCCAGCACCAAGGTCCTCCCTCCCTCTGGTGTGCATCTGAGCATCCTATCACCTGGGCCCAGGTAAGCCCCTGAGCATGTCGACGCTGCTCCTGATCTGTGGGACGGCGGCCGCCACTTTCTTCGCCTGCCTGGATGGCTGGTACCTGCTGAGGATGCCCTTCGCTTACCTGTATGCCAGGTGGCTGCTGCCCAGAATCGCTGACCCTTTGCAAGAGCAGCAGTACCGCAGCTGGGTGCTGCCTTCCGACTTGGACCTCCTGGTGCACATGAACAATGCCCGGTACCCCCGTGAGGCTGACATGGCCCGTTGCGTGTACATGGTCCGTTGCGGGATCTTCCAGGCTATCCGGGCCCTCGGGGGCCGCACCATGCTCTCCGCCTCCTGCTGCCGCTTCCGGCGTTCGCTGCACCTGTTTGAACGTTTCACCATCCAGACACGCATCCGAGGCTGGGACCACCGAGCGTTTTTCCTGGAGCAGCGCTTTGTCAGCGCCCGGGACGGCTTCGTTTGCGCCGTGTTGTTGGTGCGACAACACGTGACGGGCACCACGCCGCGCACGGCAGTGGAGCAGGTGTGCCGGCGGAAGGTGAGGGCCCGAAGGGTTTGGGAGGATGATCGACAGGTGCCAAGGTTGTTGGGTCCCAAAGGCTGAGAGGTCGCAGAGCATGAGAGAGATGGAAGGGACCTTAAGAGGTCATTTAGTCCAGGGCTCTCCAACCTTGACTGCTTTAAGCCCGGAGGGCTTCGACTCCTAGAATTGCCCCATTCAACCATGCCTGGAAAGATTGCAGGGATTCCAAGAGAGTAAAGCAGGCATAGAGTTGAAGTCTAGCGAAGCTGGCAGGGGGATTCTGGGAGTCGAAGTCCGCCAGGCTTAAAGTGGCCAAGGTTGAAGGCCCCTAGTCTAATCCAACCCATTTGCTCAAGCAGGAGACCCTATATGAATGAATGAATGAATGAATGAATGAATGAATGAATGAATGAATGAATGAATGAATTCTTCATTGGCCAAGTGTGATTAGACACACAAGGAATTTGTGTGTAATGTATGTGTCTATACACCATTCTGGGCAAATGGTTGTCGAATCTCTTCTTAAAAACCACCAGGGATGGAGCTGTTCCACTGGTCACACGTAGTCCTCAACTTACAACAGTTCATTTAGTGACCGAACCGCCCTGAGAAAAAGAGACTTATGGCCGTTTTTCACACCGAACAACCGTTGTAGCATCCCCAGGGTCATACGATAAAATTTACATCCTGGGCAACTGACTCGTATTTATTACGGATTGCAGCGTCTCAGTCTCGCTTAATCCCCTCTTGCGATCTTCTGTCAAGCCAAGTCGACGGGGAAGCCAGATTCACTTAGCAACTGTAGCAAGAAAGGTCATAAAACGGGTCAAAACTACAACAGCTGTCTCGCTTAGCAGTGGAAATGTTGAACTCAATTGTTCTTATAAGTCGGGAACTGCCTGTAATTGTCCTCACTGTTAGGAAGTTTCTTCCTGAATTCCATGTTGCTTCCCTCCTTGAATACTTTCCATCCATTGTTTCTTGTCAGGTGCTTTGGGGAATAATTTGACCTCCCTCTTCTTTGTGGCAGCCCCTCAAAATATTGAAAGACTCTGCAATCATGTCCCCTCGGGTCCTTCTCGATTTCAAACTGGATTTTCTTCTTAAAGCTCACAGTTCACTCGGTTCAACTGGTAGGGATGTTAAAAAGATCAAAGGGACATCCTCCAATAGCGTCACTGAAGATGGCCTCCCCATTCCCCCGTTTACAGGTAGTCCGTGACTTAACGACCACAAGTGAGCCCGAATTTATGTTGTTAAGCAAGACATTTAAGTGGATTTTGCCACATTTTACGAAAAATAAATTGGCCCCCTCCTCTTATGGTAGCCTCTCAAACACTGGAATATTGCTATCAGGTTAACAGAACTGGAAGGGGCCTTGGAGGTCTTCTAGTCCAGCCCCCTGCTCCAACAGGAGACCCTATACTATTTCAGACAAGTGGCTGTCCTGTCTCTTCTTAAGAACCTCCAGTGATGGAGCACCCACAACTTCTGGTTTTCCACTAGTTTATTGTCTTCACTTTCAGGAAGTTTCTCCTTAATTCCACATTGCTTCTCTCCTTGATTAGTTTCCATTTATTGTTTCTTGTCTGACCTTCTTGTGCTTTGGAAAATAAGTCGACCCCCTCTTCTTTGTGGTAGCCCCTCAAATACTGGAACGCTGCTATCATGTCCCCTCTATTCCTTCTCTTTTTCTAGACTAGCCATACCCAATTTCTGCAATCCTTTACATATTTTTGCCTTCAGGCCTATAGAAATAGAAATAGAAATAGAATTCTTTATTGGCCAGGTGATTGGACACACAAGGAATTTGTCTTGGTGCAAATGTTCTCAGTGTACATAAAAGAAAAGATACATTCGTCAAGAGTCAAGAATCATCAGGTACAACACTTAATAATAGTCATAGGGTACAGTAAGCAATCAAATCATACAAGAAACAGTCAATATAAATCGTAAGGATACAAGCGACAAAGTTACAGTCATACAGTCACAAGTGGAAGAGGATGGGCGATAAGGAGTGAGGAGAAGATTAACAGTAATAGTAGTGCAGACTTTGTAAATAGTTGGATAGTGTTGAGGGAATTATTTGTTTAGTAGAGTGATGGCTTTCGGGGGGAAAACTGACCTTGTGTCTAGTTGTTCTGGTGTGCAGTGCTCTATGGTGCTCTTCAATCATCTTAGTTGCTCTTCTCTGCACTCTTTCTAGAATCTCAACTGGATGCCGTATTCCAAGTGTGGTCTTACCCAAGCATTATAAATCAAAATAAAGCCTTGGGAGGAAATGTCACCAGAGATGAGAAGAAGATACAACCCTTGGAGGGCCACCAGCTCCATAGTCTACTAGAGAATTTACTGATGGTTTTCCACCTGGCCATCGGAGGTGAATCTGGGTCAGACAGAACCTCTATGATAAGTGTTTCTTAACCTCAACACCTCTAAGAGGCTGGAGAATTCTGGGAGTTGAAGTCCATGTTTCTTAAAGTGGCTGAAGTTAAGAACCAGAGTTCTAAGAACATGAGGGTTCCAGTTGTAGAGTATCCCTGCCATGTGGCACCGTTGAGTTCCCATTGTACCCAATCTTGACAGAGTTGAACATTGGGCGCTATCTAACATAATGCAATCCAATGGTGAAAAAAGTAAGGTTCTACATTTAGGCAAAAAAAAACAAAAAACCAAAATGCAGGTGCAGTAAAGGTGGTATCTCACTCAATAGCAGTAATTGTGAGAAGGATGTTGGAATCCTAGTGGACAATCCCTTAAATATGAGCCAGGAGGGACAGCCCAAAACTTGTTTTCGTAACTTGAAATGCCAGCATTTTAATCTGGCTGAAAGGAACGGAGAACTGGGCTATTATAAAGTTTACCTATGCAATAAGAAAACTGGTTGGGTGACTGTGGACCAATCATCAGGAGACGGTGAATTCTAGTCTTGCCTAAGTCATGAAAGGCAGATGGGTGACTTTGGGCCAATTACCAGGAGACCACGAGTTCTAGTCCCCCCTTAAGCATGAAGGGTGGGTGGGTGGCTGTGAGCCAATCACCAAGAGATGGCAAGTTCTAGTCCTGCCTTAGCCATGAAAGGCAGATGGGTGACTTTGGCCCAGTCCTCTTCTCTCGGCCCAACTCACCTCACAAAGTTGTTGTCGTGGGGAAAATAGGGTATATTTGCTGCCTTGAATTATTTGTTAAAATAATAAAGGTGGGATATAAATACATATTATATTACATTTGCTGATGTTTCTTCTCCCTCCCCCTCTCCTTCTCTCTCTCCCTCTCCTTCTCTCTCTCCTCCTTCTTCTTCTTCTTCTTCTTCTTCTTCTTCTTCTTCTTCTTCTTTCTTCTTCTTCTTCTTCTTCTTCTTCTTCTTCTTCTCCTCTCCTCTCCTCCTCCTCTCCTCCTCCTCCTCCTCCTCCTCCTCCTCCTCCTCCTCCTCCTCCTCCTCCCCTCCTCCTCCTCCTCCTCCTTCTTCTTCTTCTTCTTCTTCTTCTTCTTCTTCTTCTTCTTCTTCTTCTTCTTCTTCTTCTTCTTCTTCTTCTTCTCCCTCTCCTCCTTCTCCTCCTCCTCCTCCTTCTTCTGTTTGAATTGCAGGTTGAATCCCCAGCCCTGTCGGAAGAGATCCAACATTGGTTGAGATACAACGAAGCCAGCAGCCAGAACCTCAGGATGGAAAGCAACGTCCAAGAAAAGAGCAAAGCCCCCTGATGGGGCAGCTCCAAAAGCATCTCCCTCAACCATCTTCCAGACCAGGCTTCCATTCCCAAAGGATCAGGCAGGATTTGCCATCTCTTCTTGGCTGTGGGCACCTGAAGGAAAAGCTGGAATGGCTGGACTTGAAGGTTCTCGTCAACATACCCCAATTGGCCACTTGGATGGAGGGCAGGAGCTCCAAAGGCCCCGGGAAAGAGGGGGCAGACGTCCAAGCAACTGCTCTCCTCATCAGGACTCATGTTCAACACTTGTGTGTAGCCCTTGGCAACCGCTTTAGACAGCAGCAACACAAGTGAATTTTGTGGTATTCAGCCAGGCCGAGAGAAAGGAAGAGACTCCATTCTTAAAATGGCAAGATGACCAAGATGAGTTTAAACTCAGTTGCATGCCAGTTCTACAAAGGAGAAAGTCACTTCTTAATTCTCTTCCTCTCCTCTCCTCTCCTCTCCTGTCCTCTTCTCTTCTCTTCTCTCCTCTCCTCTCCTCTTCTCTGCTCTCTTCTTCTCTCCTCTTCTCTCCTCTCCTCTCTTATCCTCCTCTTCTCCTGTCTTCTCTTCTCCTGTCTTCTCTTCTCTCCTCTCCTGCTATCCCCTCCCCTGTTCTCTCCTTCTCCTTCCTCCTCCTACTCCACTTTACTCTTCTTCCCTCTACTCCTTTCTTCCTCCTCCTCCCCTCTTTCTTCTTCCTTCCTCTCCTCTTCCTTCTCCTTCTTGTCCTCTTCCTCCTCTTTCCTCTTCCTTCTCTCTTCCCTTCCATCTTCTCCTCTCCTCTTCCCTTCCTGTCCCTTCCCTTCCATCTTCTCTTCTCTTCCCTTCCCTCTCTTCCCCTCTCCTCTTCTGTTCCCTTCTCCTCCTCCTATCCTATCCCACCCTCCTATCTTCTCCCCCTGCTCTCTTCTCTCCTCCTCCTCCTCCTCCTCCTCGTTCTTCCTCTTCCTTTTTTCTTTCTTCTCCCTTCTACTCCTGTCTTCCTCCCCTCTTTCCTCTTCTTCCTCCTTCTTGATCTTCCTTTTTCTCTTTCCTCTTCTTTCCCTTTTCCCCTCCCTTCCCTCCCCTTCTCTTCTCCCTTCCATTCCCTTCTCCTTTTCCCAAATATTTTCATCTTTTCCTCCTGTTCCATATTTATTTCCACTCAAGCACTAGTAAATCTTTCCCTCCATTCCAAAAACATCCTTACACTAGCCTGGCTCGAAGCAAAGCATTTGACATCTTGAAATCTTTGTTCTTCTATTGCACTCTAGAAATATTCAGGGATATTAAACACCTAAGCTTGTTTTTAAATATATATTTATTTTTTATTTATTAAATTAAATTAAATCTATAGGAAAGCCCCCTACACACTCACTATCAAGCCAATCTGGGCGACTTAAGACATCACAAAATATCAATTAGAAAGTTAAGGTTAAGAACATTTAAAGTTAAAACATTAAAAGGTATTGCCATACAAGCCATTTTTGTCGTGCATTCTTTATTCCGTCTCTGGAATTTTTTTCCCTTCAGACTTAAACACTAAACATAGTTTAACAGGGCTGTGAAAATATTTCCCGCTGCTTTTTTTTGCCTGTCTTTGCCTTAACCAGATCCAATTATGCGGGGGGGGAAACCCTTCATTTGTGGCAGATCTAATGGGGAGAAGATCCTTTTGTGCAAATCGGTTTTCCATGAGTTCTTCATAGAAATCAGGTTAAATATTCTGCCTTGCCAAATCAGCTTTCCCCATCTAAGATAGCCCCTTCCACGGGGGATTTCAACTCCCAGAATCCTTAGCTACGACTAGAGCATTCTGGGAGTTGAAGTCCACTGCTCTGGAAGGCCCCTTCAAAAATCCCATGGCTCCTATCAATCCAAGCCTTTGGAATGATTAACTCAGTGAGCAACTCGGAACTTACTCTGTGAGTTGAACTTATCTATGTATTGCTTGGACGGAAGCTGCCCTATTCCACCCCAAGGTTGGACGGTCTTATCCTGACGAAGAGAAAAGTCAGCCCCACTGTTTAAATCCGTACAAGTGGGCTTTGGACTTACGGCTACAACAGAGCCCCAAATTTCCATCGTTAAGTGAGACATGTGTTAAGTGGCTTTCGCCCCATTTTACGGCCTTCCTGGCCGCCGTTGTGAAGTGAATCACTGCAGCTGATCCTTTAGCAACACGGTGGTTTCGTGGACCTTGGTTTCCCCCATCGAATTCGCCGGTTCAAAAGATCGCAAGAGGGGATCCATGTGACTTTGGGATGCTAAAGCTGTCGTAAGTACATGCCAGTTGCCCAGCGTTTGACTTCTGATCACATGACCACAGGGATGCTGCAATGGTCGTAAAGTGTGAAAAACAGTGCTAAGCAAGGGTAGGATTCAAAAATCCCAGCAACCGGTTCACTGCCCAGTTGCTGGGTGGGCAGGGCCATGGTGGGTGTGGCCTACTGAAACTTTCAGGAGGGCTGTTTCTCACCTTCCCCAGAGTCCGGAGGCTTGCCTCAGGCCTCCGGGAGGGGCCAAAATGGAGGCCCTCCAGAAGCCAGAAACAGGCCCGTTCCTGGACTTCCGGTACTTCCGAAAGGCCCGTTTTCCCCCTTCCTGCACTTACCTGCATCCAAAAATGGGCCGTGTGGAGATTCCTGGGAGGGGAGGGGAGGGGTGGGGCCAGCCGGTCAGTTCAAATACCGGTTCAGCAAACCAGTCTGAACCGGTAGAATCCCACCCCTGGTCCTAAGTCATTTTTTTTTTCAATGTCGTTGTTACTCTGAGCTATCACCAAATGCAAGAAGAGGGGGGGGGGGGGTCCAGCTATTCCTCAAAGCACCAGAAGGCAGGACAAGAAACAATGGATGGAAACTAATCAAGGAAAGAAGCAACCTAGAACTACGGAGAAATTTTATAACAGTGAGGACAATTAACCAGTGGGACAACTTACCTCCAGAATTCTCTAACACTGTAAGTTTTTCAGAAGAGATTGGACAACCATTTGTCTGAAGTGGTATAGGGTTTCCTGCCTGAGCAGGGGGTTGGACTAGAAGACCTCCAAGGTCCCTTCCTTTATTCTGTTAAAGCTGTACAAAGGAAATTATCAAAGTTCGGCTGTCCTGCTAAAGCTTCTTGTGGTTTATTTTGAGCATGTTGGCAATTTTCCCACCTTCTTTCTGGACTTAAGTGTGAGAATTAATGAAAGTCACCTTAAGGCACAAGGAGGCTTAATGTAATTACGACTTGCAGAGGAGGGAGGGGAGGAGGGAGGGAGGGAGGGAGAGAGAGAGGGGGAGGGATCCTTGGTGTTTTCTGAGGTTGACTGTTTTGTTGCAGACATAGAAATAGAATGGAATGGAAAGGAAAGGAAAGGAATGGAAGAGAAGAGAAGAAATAGAATAGAGTAGAATAGACTGGAGTGGAGTAGAGTAGAGTAGAGTAGAGTAGGGTAGAGTAGGGTAGAATAGTAGAATAGAATAGGTAGAATAGAATAGGAATAGAATAGAATAGAATAGAATAGAATAGAATAGAATAGAATAGAATAGAATAGAATAGAATAGAATAAAATAGAATAGAATAGAAAAAACCTTGGAGGTCTTCTAGCCCAACCCCCTGCTTAGACAGGAAGCCCTATTTCAGACAAATGACTGTCCAATCTCTTCTTAAAAACCTCCAGTGTTGGAGCATTCACAATTTCTGGAGGCAAGTTGTTCCACTGGTTAATTGTTTTCACTGTCAGGAAATTTCTCCTTAGTTCCAAGTTGCTTCTCTCTTGATTACAGAAAATTACAGAATAACAGAGTTGGAAGGGGCCTTGGAGGTCTTCTAGTCCAACCCCCTGTTCAAGCAGGAGACCCTCTACCATTTCAGTCAAGTGGTTCTCCGGTTTCTTCTCAATATCCTCCAGTGACGGAGCACCCACAACTTATGGAGGCGAGCTGTTCCACTGGTGGGTTCGATTAGATTATCAAATTAGGTAACGTTATTAGTGCTAGCTGATGATGGTAATAAAATCTCTGCACAAAAAAGAGCCCAAATCAGAGAGCACCAGGATTCTTTCCATTCAACCCTGAGCCAGAGGTGGGTCTTCAGCAGGTTCTGGACCAGTTCTGGAGAACCGGTAGCAGAAATTTTGAGTAGTTTGGAGAACCGGCAAATCCCACCTCTGAGTAGAGATTTTACATTATCCTTCCCCTGCCATGCCCACCAAGCCACACCCACAGAACCGGTAGTAAAAAAAATTGAATCCCACCACTGCCCTGAGCTGCAAATATTCTCTTCTTCTGTGAGAGAAGAATATTTCATTTTTCCAGTGGAGGTTTGGTGGTGGGTTTTTTTTTTTTAAGATATTGACCGCCTATAATTTCCAAAGCATAATGTGTCAGATGGATTGTGTTATTTCTTCCACAAACCAGGATTCTGAAACCAAGATTCAGAGTTTTGCCTGAATGTAGGTTTCTTTCCCTCACCCTTTACCCATAATCATTGTAGAGGCTGCTGTTTTGGTAACGCTCTTTAATAATCTCCAGAGCATTCAGAAATGCAGGTAAACGAGACTTCAAGGCTATGGGTTGAGCCAAATTTGCATAAAGGCAGCTAAATCCGATGATGAACAATTGAGGGAGCCATTTCTATTGTAGAAATGGCAGAAAGGGGACATGATCATTGTCTTCAAGTACTTCAAGGGTTAGGTTTAGGGTTAGGTTAGGGTTAGGTTAAGTACTTCAAGGGTTAGGGTTAGGAATGTGATGGCTCAGGGGCTAAGATGCTGAGCTTGTCGATCAGAAAGGTCAGCAGTTTGGCGGTTCGAATCCCTAGCGCCATGTAATGGAATGAGCTCCCATTACTGGTTCCAGCTTCTGCCAACCTAGCAGTTCGAAAGCATGTAAAAAATGCAAGTAGAAAAAATAGGGACCCCTTTGGTGGGAAGGTAACAGTGTTCTGTGCACCTTCGGCATTGAGTCCTGTCGGCCACATGACCACGGAGACGTCTTTGGAGAGCGCTGGCTCTTCAGCTTTGTTACAATGAACACTGCCCCCTAGAGCTGGAAACAACCAGCACGTAGCTGATGAACACTGCCCCCTAGAGCTGGAAACAACCAGCACGTAGCTGCGAAGGAAACTTGTACCTTTACCTTTACTTCCAAGGGACCATTACAGGGAAGAGGGGATTGACTTCTTCTCCAAAACAGCAGAGGGCAGGACCAAAATTAACAGGTGGATGAGATCCAATCTAGAAATAAGGAGAAATTTCCAGACAGTGAGAACAATTACTCCACAGATTAGCTCGCCTCCTGGAGATGTGGGTGCTCTGTCATTGAAAGTCTGTAGAGATTCTCACAGTCATCCAGGTCCTGGTTGTCCCAAAGGTGCTTTCTCCAGGAGGCAACTGGACTTTCTTGGGTTTTTTTTTTCCCCTTTGAAGACGTTTCGCTTCTCCTCCAAGAAGCTTCTTCAGCTTCACCATCCTGATAGTGACAGGATCCTTCCATTCAGTGGTGGGTTTTGAAAAATTTTTCCTACCAGTTCGGTAGGAGCGTGCGCTTTGTGTGCATGCGTTTGAAACTCACCTTCTCCTGCAAACCCTGTTTGTAAAACAGGTGACGACACACAGCCATCTGTTTAATTAAACAATTTATAAATTTATAATTTATAAATTAAATTAATTAAATTAATTACATAAATCGGCCTGAAGCAGCTGAGGTTGAAAAGCAGGAAATAAAAGTAGTCAGTTTGGAGCCGGGGCCAGTGGGAAGGCCCGGCAGCTGATCGTCAGGGAAAACTAGTTCGGCCCCTGGTGATCATTAGAGCTACCAGTTTGGCCCAACCGGTCCAAACCGGTAGAATACCACCACTGCTTCCATTCCCCACTATCCTGTCAGAGCTGAAGAAGCTTCTTGGATGAGAAGCAAAATGTCTTCAAAAGAAAAAGAAAAAAACCAAGAATGTCCAGTTGCCTCCTGAAAAAAGCACCTTTGAGCCATCTGTCACTGAAAGTTTTCAAAAATAGATTGGACAATCATTTGACCAGGATGTTACAAGGCCTCCTAACCTGAGCAGGGGATTGGATAAGAAGACCTTGTGGTTCTATCTTCTCTGAGATAAGCAGAACCGAAGGATCAGCTCTTTCCAGCCTTCCCTGCCACCCATTAATTATCAGTTGTAATTAGATGTTACAATGCTTCGTTGGCTTAAGCCAATCAGCGCAATCTCTTGCTTCATCCAAGAAGCGTTGGAGCTGCAGGCGGAGATCCACTGAAGAGTCAAAAAGCTCTCGGAAGAAGCATGGAGTGGTCACTTCAGGCAGGAGAAGGACAAGGCCAAGCAGGAGGAGGAGGAGGAGGAGGAGGAAGAGGAGGAGGAGGAGAAGGAGGAAGAGGAGGAAGAAGAGAAGAAGAAGAAGAAGAAGAAGAAGAAGAAGAAGAAGAAGAAGAAGAAGAAGAAGAAGAAGAAGAAGAAGAAGAAGAAGAAGAGGAGGAGGAGAAGAGGAGAGGAAGAGGAGAAGAGGAGAGGAGGAGGAGGAGGAGGAGGAGGAGAGAAGCATCTCTCTGTGGAACTTCTCTCCTTTTGTGAATCTTCAGCTTGCAACTCCAACTCAAGATTTGAACTACGTCTCCCCATCCCAAGATCATTGATATTTCAATATGTTGCCGCTGATATTATTCTCACTTGTATGTCTTGGTGTTGGCATCACTTTAGCCTTGCTGGATATTTGGTATCTCTCTTTGTTAGGCATCATATACTGTCGTTGGAGATTGGCAAGCCCCAAAACAAAAGTGTGGGAAGAAAGCATAATGTACAACTGGGTCTTGCCTTCTGATCTGGACGTTTTGTGGCACATGAATAATGGGCGCTATGCCCGGAAGGCCGATTTTGGCCGTTATTGGTACATGTTCTCCTGTGGCCTCATGCAAACCATCTTGAACAATAAGCACAACACCATGATGACGTCTTCCTCTTGGCGCTTCCGACGGTCTTTGAAACTGTGGGAACGCTTTGCTATCCGGACACGCATGTTATGCTGGGATGACCAGGCGTTTTACCTGGAGCAACAATTTATCAATTGCCGAGACGGGTTTGTCCATGCTATTGTGCTGGTCCAGCATCACGTAACTGGCATGTCTCCAAGCGAAGTCATCCAGATTCTGTACGGGAGGCAGGTAAGGCTTCCAAACTTATCGCGAAGGGCGTGAGTGGTGACCTCAGGGCAGACCAGGGGTGGGCTTCAAAAATGTTAGCAACTGGTTTTCTGTCCGGGGGTGGGTGGGTGGGTGTGGGCATGGTGGCCATGGCCTAGTCAGGGCTCCAGAGGCTTTCCTTGAGCCTCCGGGAGAGTGAAAACAGCCTCCGCAGACTCCGGAAGCTCTCTGGAAGCTGGAAATGGGCCCAATCTTCAGGCGGGACCATTTTTCACCCACCCCAAGCTTCCGCGCGCACCCTGCCCTTACCTGCACCCCAAATGTGCCGTGCGAGGGCTACTGGGAGGGGTGAGGTAGGGCGGGAGGAGCCAGCGAGGAGTGGAATTTGGGGGTTCCCCCGAACTGCACAGAATCTTTGCTATGGGCTCTCCGTAACCCCTGCAAACCCCCAGCAGCCCCACCCTTGCCAAGGACCCTTTCCACTCCTGTTATTCTGCTTCCTCCAACTTGGACAGGCATCCCTCGGGCCCTTGAAAACCCTGCTCCTAAGGTCATGTCTTTTCCTGACTAGGAGAAAGAGGGGGGGGGACGACACAGAATGATCCTGAAACATTCTTCATAAATTTTGGCCTCCAGTCCCCTCATCATCCCGGTTGCTCTTCGCAGCACTTTTTCTAGAGTCTCAACATCTTTTTCATAATGTGGTGACCAAAACTGGATGCAGTAGTCTAGGTGTGGTCTTAAAGTATATACTGTATAAAAGTTTGTTGAATCCTTTGTTCTGGGTCCCAGAATTTTGCTGGTTGGGGCCCCTTTTGCGGAAGTATTTAAAAAAAAGAAAGAAAGAAACACAACCTGCACTTTTTGTCTGGAAATAAGGAGAAACTTTCTGACAGTGAGAACGATCAACTCATGGAACAAAAGTTTTACTGTTGGAAGAAATGTCCATCTGGGTTCAGTTCCAAATGGGGGAAAAGACACTGGAAACATGGAGGCTGCTTGGAAGTTTGCTTTAATGGGGCAGAACCATTAAGCACATGGTCCTGGTGCAGCTGGACAGATGGAATGGAGAGTGAGATACTCCTTGAATGAAATCTATCCTATTGGTTGTCGGGTTCCCAGGGGGCTATGCTCCAGCTAACCTTGTAGGCTGTCTGTGTCCCAGGTTTGGTTGACTCTTGCTGGGTGATGATGTAATGAAGAGGGTTGATTTCTGAAAGGTGTTGGGCAATTCCTATTATGGCTTAAAGGCTTTGTCCTGGTTTGGATCTTGAGTGAGGACTTATCCTATCACCCTGGAACTAAAGGAGGGGGCTGCTTTCCAAGAGCATGTTTCTCTTCCAAGGAGGTATAATATTCTGCCTTTTTAATACTTCCTAGAATATTTCTATTATTATTTCTATTATTAGAATATTTCTAATATTCCTAGAATGTTTCCCAAAATAAAAGGGATGTGGTGGCTCAGTGACCCAAGACACTGAGTTTGTCAATCAGAAAGGTTGGCAGTTTGAATCCCTCGCGCCGCGTGATGGAGTGAGCTCCCATTACTTGTTCCAGCTTCTGCCAACCTAGCAGTTCGAAAGCACGGGAAAAATACAAGTAGCAAAATAGGGACCCCTTTGGTGCAAAGATAACAGCATTCTGTGCACCTTCAGCATTTAGTCATGCTGGCCACATGACCATGGAGACATCTTCAGACAATGCTGGCTCTTCGACTTTGTAACGGAGATGAGCACTGCTGCCTAGAGCCGGAAACGACTAGCACATAGGTGTGAGGGGAACCTTTACCTTTATCTTAATATTTCATTCTTCTAGGAGGGGGGTGGGTGCTAACTTTCTACAGTACCGAAGAATCAAAAACAGCTCCGGTTTTCCCCACACAAACGCTTGCTTAGTTAAACAATAGCTTCCCTTTCTCCCCATCCATGGGTGTTCACATTGTGCAATTGTTATGGGAACAGTCCGTCTTTTTCTCCAGCACCTGCAGTGGTGTGAGGCTTTCAAAGTCCAGCACCTGCAGTGGTGACCTTGATGGCTGTGAGGCTTTCAAAATCCACAAACATATCCTCAGAATTCTGTTTCCCTCTTCCCTCCCCGCCCTCCCAGTTCATTGGCAAGTTGAACAGTGTTAAGGTTTGAAAGAAGCAAAGCAGTTGAATCTTGACATACGTCTTGTAGGACAGGGGTCGCCATCCTTTTGGACCTCAGGGACCGCCCAACTCATAATTTTAAATCCCACGGACCACCTTCGCTCAAGGAGTCCGGCCGAAGTTTCTTGTTCGTTTTCCCATTATGTGAAGATGTTATCTACTGCAGTAATCAGCTCATTAAGTTGTATTCACACCATATTCCAAGCGCAAAACAACCTGCAGGTGTTAAATCCCTGTGCCAAATGTTTCAGCACATTAAATGATGCATTGATTACCAGGCATGAACTTATAACATTATACTATTTCAATTTATAGATCTGATTCACATTCTCCTTTGCTGAAGTCTTAATCTTAAGCGTTGCCGCTGAGGGGGCAGAAAGGTTGCCGGAGCGGCACCTGAGGCTCTCCGAGGTGAACGGCTCCCGCCGCCACCATTGCCATTTCTGAGGGCTGCTTCGGTCACCATGCAAGGCCGATCGGTCAGTCTTCTGAGCCAGGCCTCTTCGCTGGTCAAAGCCTCCTTGGCTTCCCCTCCTCACTACCGCCCGGTGTCAGAAATCGTCTCTCTGGAGGAGCGTTAGCAGAAGCAGCATGGAAAACTTTGGCTGGGCTCTTGAGAGACAAGAGTGATTCCGGCTGCTTCTCTCCATGAGCACTCCGAGAGAGAGAGAGAGAGATGAGTTTGCAGGTAGCTTGGCCAAACACCTGTCCCTGGGAGACCTCCTGAGCAAGAGGAGGAGTGGTGGTGGCAGCATTCACAGTAGGGGATTTGGCTGGTGTGAGGCACTTCGGAGGAAGAGCCAGGGAAGGTTCTGACGTTGCCATCTCCCACGCGCTCCCCTCCCTGCATGCATCAGTCCACCCACCAGCATCACCCCTTCACCAGCTGGCTGCAGCTCGCTGCCCACCTGTGCCCTTTGGCTCAGCGCAATGAGCGTGGACTGTGTCTCCCTCCCCCATGTGGAGCATGTTCCCCTCATGCACCCACCTGCAGTGGCGGGTGCATGAAAGGGGTGCTTCGCCAGCAGGCCCTGCAGGAAGTGGGGGAGGGTGCAGCATTTCCCTGTCCACTGTCAGACCCAACACGTGGTGCCTGGCTGGGCTTACCCGAAGGGGGGCAGGATAGGAAGCAGTGCCCCTCCCAAGGCTGGAGGAAGAGGGCCTTTGAGCCCCAGGCACCAGTTTGGGCAGTGCCTTCCTAACTTGCCTGTCTACACAGAGGGAAGCTCCTTTATCCCAAGCCACGTCTTCTCAGAACACCAACAGAGCGGGGAATTTGGTTGCAACTCTCAGCTTGGAACAGAGATGTAGTGGTTTAACTATGCCCCCATCTTGCCACAACAGCACCATTACCTTGTCCTGGGTGGCAAGGAGATTTCCAACCCCACCCACAGGCCGGTCCCATATTCCAGAGCTTTCACAAGGCTGGTCATCCCGGAGTTGCTCTGTTTAACCCATGTGATTTAACTGCGTGATTTAATTGCAGGTGGAATCACCTGAAATCCCCGGAGATGTCTATCACTGGCTGAAAAGCATGCAAAACAACAGAGAAAGAATGAAGAATGAGATCGAGAAAAATAGCAAAAGCAACTAGAAGGTTCTTTAGATCCGCTGGCATCTTCAGAAATGTGGGGACCACCTTTTCTTCTCTATAAAGCCAAAAAGATGTTATTCCTTTTTTTTTTTTTTTTTGGACAACAAACATAAGCATAAAACAATACATAAAACCTTCTTTCAATTTATACAGTGTGTCGGTTGGTGTATATTTCTTGTGCACAATATCTGTAATCTTTCCCTCTTAGTTTCCGATTTATATCCAAATTATATTGATCAACTTTCATGTCATATTATGTTATTATTACATCATCATTAGATTTAATTGCAAGTTCACTTTATCCTTTTTGAGCAAATCTCAGTTTTTACCAATTCTAATTAATATCATAATAATTAATTATACTATTGTATTATCTTTGCTATTATATTATATTTATATTATAAATATAATATAAATAATATTATATTATATTATATTATTTCATTTTCCTATTTTTCTATCTAACCATTGATAAAATAAGTCCCATTTATTATAATATTCTTTTTCTTCTTGCTCTCTAATTGCCAGGGTCAATTTACTCATTTCTGCACATTCCATTATTTTTTTTATCACCTCCTCCTCTATAGGAATTTTTTCATTTTTCCAATTTTGGGCAAATACAATTCTAGCTGCAGTTAAAACATTAATAATCAAATATGTCAATTCTCTGTTGTAGCTTTCAGGTAGAATACCCAATAAAAACATTTCTGGTTTCAAGCCTATATGCTGTTTTGTCATTTTTTCCAACCATGTATGAATTTTAGTCCAGTATCTTTTGGCTTCCACACACGTCCACCACATATGATAATATGATCTAAATATCTGATGGCATTTCCAACATTTCACTGATTTGTCCTTGAACATCTTTGCTATTCTTGCTGGGGGTAGATGCCACCTGTAAAACATCTTATACAAATTCTCTTTATATGCTGTCGACATGGTTAATTTATAGTTTCAAGACCATAATTTCTGCCATTTTTCTAAATCTGTCCCATATCCAAAAAATTTCCCCCAAGCAATCATTGTTTCTTTAACTTGTTCTTCTAATTTCACTCCAAGTAATTAACCATATAATTTTTTAATCATCCTCTCCTTAGTACCTGTTAAGATTTTATCTAATTCAGTAAGTTCATTGTAAAAACCTTCTGTCTTACTATCTTTATCATATCTAGAATGCATTTGCACATATGAATACCAGTTCATCTTTATCTCTTGTCCATCTAGTTCTTGGTTTTTTTTGAGTTCACCCTTTCAATTTAATATTTCACTATTTCTAACTGTATGTTCCATTTTATAAACAATTGGATATGCAAATGCCTCTATAGTTGACAACCAGACCGGTATTTTCATATAATGTTGTTTCCTTATTGACAATAATGCATCTTGAATATAATGCCTCCTAAAATACCCATGTGTTTTACTTTCCTTATACCATAAGAATGCATGCCACCCCAAGAAACAATAGAGGAGATATTAGTGGACTTGTACAATGAAACCCTGAAGAATGCTAACATGCCTAAATCATGGTTGGAAGCATGTATTACCCTTATTTATAAAGAACAATCAGAGCCACAAAAATTCAAAACTATAGACCAAAATCACTTTTAAATGTAGATTACAAAATAATGGCTACAATATTGGCGGAAAGATTAAAGAGAGTATTAAGTAGAATTATCCACACTGATCAGAATGGCTTCCTCCCCCATAGGCAAATAAAAACAAATACAAGAACCATTATGGATATATTAGAATATTATGAAGTATACTCAACCAAGACAATGGCATTGATATTTTTAGACGCCCAGAAGGCATTTGATAACCTGAATTGGAACTTCCTGATTAAACAACTGATAGGCATGAAATTTGGTGAAAATTTTATAGGATTCATTAAGACAATTTATAACATACAAACCGCAAAAATATTAATAAATGGGGAAAATACAGATACCATAATGATAAATAAGGGAGTAAGACAAGGCTCCCCCCTAGCTCCTCTATTATATATATTGGCAGAAGAGACTCTCTTAGTACAAATTAGGCAAAAACAAGAGATTAGAGGACTAAAAATTAAAAAAGAGGAATATAAACTCCAGTCATTCGCCGATGATATGGCATTTATATTAGAAGAACCCTTAGAAGCGAGCTCTATACTACTAAGAGAAATACAAGAATATGGAAAGGTGGCAGGGTTAAAAATTAACAAAGAAAAAACAAAAGTATTAACAAAAAACTGTACAAAGGAGCAGAAGGGAGAACTAGCAAATAAATTAGGTATGTAGGTGGTAAATAAAGTAAAATACTTAGGAATCTGGTTGACTGCTAGATGTTCATCGATTAAAAAAGATAACTATGATAAGTGAATAACGCAAATAGTTAAAGATTTAGATAATTGGGCCAAATTGCAGTTATCGCTATTGGGACGTATTTCGATAGCAAAAATGAATATTTTGCCAAAACTGTTGTTCTTGTGTCAGACAGTGCCAGTCAAGTTGGAAAAGAATTTTTTTGTAGAATTAAACAAATGTATATCTAAATTTATATGGCAAAGGAAAAAACCCAGAGTGAAATATAAATTGTTACAGGATGCCAAGAAAAAAGGAGGATTTGGCCTTCCAGATTTTGAATTATATTATGATGCTGCTATAATAAACTGGCTTAAGGATTGGATTAAATTAGAAAATAGAAGGTTATTAGTATTAGAAGGTTTTGATCTCCAACTTGGCTTGCACGCCTTCATGTGGGATGGAAAATCTAAACAACATTCATATTTCCAAAGGCACCATGTAAGAAACATGTTGTTCAATATCTGGGGAAAGATTTAAAAAAAACCACTACTGAAAGGTTCCATTGTGGCTATCTACATTGGAAGCAATCACATATCCAAATGTATTGGATTATGAAAATATTGTCAGGTATAAAGATTTATTATATGATATTGGAGAGCTTAAAAATAGGAACCAAATACAAATTCAAGGAAAGGAGATAGCATGGTGGCCCTTTGCACAAATACAAAACCATTATAAAAAAGATAGAGAACAATTTGTATGGGTTGGAGGGGTTTGAAGCGGATAGTGATGCAGCTGCGGTACGGCTTCTGGTCCGTGGTTGTGTCTCATCTTCTGTGTGGGTGTGAGTCTGCTTTCTACGTGGAAGTGTGGTGGTAGCATCTTGTGTGGCCCTCATGGTTTCTGCTATCTCATGAAAAACAAAACAAACATTCCAACATTTCTTTAACTGGCTAAGAGAGAAAAATGAGGAGAAAAATGAGGAGAAAAATGAGGAGAAAAATGAGGAGTAAAGTAATTACTTTAGTTACTAATAATGGGACAGTTTATTAAATGACACCAGACCCACACCCACGAGGGCCACACAAGATGCTACCACCACACTTCCACATAGAAAGCAGACTCACACCCACACAGAAGATGAGACACGACCACGGACCAGAAGCCGTACCGCAGCTGCATCACTACCCGCTTCAAACCCCTCCAACCTATACATGAAGCGAACTGACGCCCACCATGAAGATGCAGCACGACCACGAACGCGAAGCCATACAGCAGGATCACAGCTCACCAGCTCAAATCCCCAGCAACTAAGACTAACCTGAGCACAGAACACCCCCCCACCCAATCAGAACACAGCCAACCCCCAACCAATCAGAACACAGCCAACCCCCCAACCAATCAAGTCACACACCCTCTAGCAGTTAAAAGGAAGAAGCAGCTGCAAGCTCACATTACTTCCAATTTTACGTGGGAGAAAACCCGAATAACCAAAGATAGATAGATAGATAGATAGATAGATAGATAGATAGATAGATAGATAGATAGATAGATAGATGTTTTCTTAAGTTTTCGCGGGTACTTACATGTATGGCATTCAGCTTTGTTCGGGTATTTTCCCACGTCATTGTAGTTGTGCATTTAAAGTTGTAGTAATGTTTTGGCAGAATCTCATCTGCCATCATCAGGCTTTTGTATTGTGTTCGTCTGTGAGTCAGACTTTTACAGTTGTTTCAGTTTTAAATTTGGGGCTAGCCTACTGCTGTGCCAGAATGGTTTTTCCTTCATCCTGATTGGTTGGGAGTCTTGGTCTGTGTTTATTGGTCTTGGAGTTTGCTGTGTTCTGCTTGATTGGTGTTTCTAATATCTTCTTTCTGTTTTGTGGCTTTTTTTGTCTTGGTTGGCTGGCAACATTGTGTTCCTGTATTGGAGACTTTTAGTGCAGCTTGGCTCTGAGTAAATGGACAGCTATCATTTGTTAGGAAGCTAGGTTTCATCTGGGTACCTGGTTGGGGTGTGTTTGAGCTGGAGGTATCAGGGGGGATCTGTTTATGCCCAGGTGTTTGCCTGGCTTGTGGTGTGGAGATTTTTTTGTTTGTGAGTGCAGGCTTCCAAATAATTGACAGTCTGGTGGAATCATCTCTTCTATTCATGCTTTCAGGTCTTTTTTCAATCTCTATGGCTTCTCTGATAATTCTGTGGCTGGGGTTTTCCATAGTGGCTAGGGTTTTGGTGCCATTGAAGTTGATGCTATGACCTGTGGCTTTCATGTGTTGGACTAGTGAGGAAGTGTGTTCCAGCTTTTTTACTGCATTTTTGTGTTCATCCAGGTGGGTACTTATTCTTCTATTGGTCTGTCCAATGTATGTGGCCAGGCATGATGCACAGGGGACTTCATATATGCCTTGGTTTTCCAGGTCAATTTTATCTTTGGGGTTTCTAAGGATGGCTGCTATTTTTCTGTCTGTTTTGAAGGCAGTCTTGATGTGATGCCTGTGTAGTATCTTACTGATTTTGTCTGTAGTACCTCTTATGTAGGGCAGGACAGCTGTTCCACAGGTCTGTTCATCTTCTAGGTCTCCATTATGTCTCAGTGTGTTTTTGTGGATCAAGCTGGCGATTTTGCTTTTGTGGAAGCCGTTGGCTGTCGGTGCATAGTTCAGTCTTTATGTGTGTCTTGTCTGCCAGGCGTTTGGTTCTGGCGATTAGTGTTTTGGCCACGGAGTTTATCTGTGCTGGGTGGTGGTGGGATTGGGTGTTGAGGTAGCGGTTGGTGTGTGTTTTCTTCTGCTTTATGGTGTGTCCTAGTGTGCCATCTGTTTTTTTGTAGATTAGTACATCTAGGAATGGTAGTTGTTTGTTTGTTTCTGTTTCCATGGTGAACTTGATTTTGGGGTGTGTGCTGTTTAGGTGTGTTAGGAAATTGTTTAGGTTTTCTTTTCCATGGGGCCAAATCACAAATGTGTCATCGATGTATCTTAACCATAGTTTGGGTTTGTGGGTGGCGTTAGCCAGGGCTCTGGATTCAAATTCTTCCATGAACAGGTTTGCAATGACGGGTGACAGGGGTGATCCCATAGGGGCTCCTTCAATTTGCTTGTATCTTTGTCCTTTGTATATGAAATATGTGTTCTGCTAGTTCCATGAGGTGTTTAGCTGGTTGGTATTTATTTTTGATGATTTCAAGAGTTTCTTTTATCGGGACTTGAGTGAATAGTGAAACCACGTCGAAACTTACAAGCAGATCTTCTTGTTCCACGTGTAGATCTTTGATCATTTCCAAGAAGTGGTATGAGTTTTGTACATGTGAAGCTGCTGTTTCAGCATGGGGCTGTAGCTGTTTTGCTAAGTGTTTAGCTAGGTTTTGTAGTGGTGCTCCTCTGGAGCTGACTATGGGTCTGAGAGGTATGCCTTCTTGGTGTATTTTTGGGAGGCCGTATAGATTGGGGCATCTGGAAGATTTTTCTCTTGGGATGATCGTCTGTTGGATCTCTTTGCTTATGTGGCTGGTTATAATTTTCTTCTTGATTATTTTTTCCAGATATGTGATTGGGTCCGTGTTTATGGGTTTGTATGTGGAGTCTTGGAGTAGGTCTGTCAATTTTGTTTCGTAGTCTTTTCTATCCATTACTACTGTGGCATTCCCTTTGTCTGCTAGAAGTATGATTATGCTGCTATCCTTTTTTAGGGCTTGCAGCGCTTTTAGTTCTTCTTTGTGCAAGTTGCTTTTGGGTGGTTTGCTTGTGCATAGGATGTTAGTAACTTGGTGTCTTATTCTATCAGCTTCGTCTGTATTTAATTTAGTTAGGCTGGATTCTACTGCACATATGATGGATTCTGTGGGGATTTTTTGGGGTGCTATAGCATAATTGAATCCTTTGGTTAGGACATCTGTTTCTGTTTTGGTGAGTTCTCTGTTGGAAACATCATATACTAATTGTTTCATTACAATTAGTAATGAAAATAATAAAGAAACAATTAGTATATAACGTTTCGCAGGTGACAGTTCGGACTATGGAATCGCCATTACAAGCCAGCGATCTCTTGCTGGATAGCCTCTGCAGGGTTTCTCTTCATTGTGATGTGGGGTTGCCCTCCCCTCTCACCACAGCCTGAGTCTCCTGACACTGGCACGGTTCTCTATGGGAACCATGCACCTCGAGGAGTCGCGCCAAACAGCAAAAAGGATTTAGAAGGACCGGAGACAGGCTTCTACGCCTCTGTTCATCTTCACTTCATCACCGGAAGTTTTCTGTCATCTATATTCTTAAAGTCTTTCCCCCTTTAGGGTGCTCAAAGAGATGTTATTCCTAACCATATCTAGTGTTGTCATGAGGATCCCAGGGGGTAGGGGGGGGCAGGGGAAAGTCAAATGGCCCTACATACACCACAATTTCATTATGCAAAGGCTGACACAAAGCATATAATTTAAATCGCTTGAGAAAGGACTTCAATGGACATCATCATCATGGTTTCTACCAGATGTTGCTATATTCTGTAGACAAACGACAGCAAGCCTAATGAATGGAAGGCTATAGGCCTGATAAAACTTTAGATCTGATACCAAAAGATTGAATTAGATTGGGACAGGGCAGAGTTGCGTCAACGTTATTCAAATCAAACATTTATTGTCAATGCACAATATGTGTACAATGAAATTGAAAATTCCTAGAATATTTATTCCTAGAATAAAGTGTGGGACTTGTTAGGAATGTAAGTCACCTAACAGTTGGGTTGGAAATATATAAACCAGGATAGACAATTTAATACTGTCTCTTTAAGGGAATGCTAAACTTGTAATTGGGTGTGGTTCCTCAAACGGCCATAAGATGGAGCCAAAAACCTGGGTTGTTTAGTCCTGTTGTTGCTAGTTGCTAGTTGGTCGATGTTCTGATGTTCCTTGTTTCCTGAATATTTCCCTATTGACTGTTGCTGATCATAGTTCTTCTTGGGTTGATGTGAGTCTATTACTGAACTGTTATTGATATTGGACTTTGTTATTGGATTATCCCTGGACTGAAAACTGACTGCTATAACCGTGTATGACTTGGACTGCTTGTTGGACTTTGCTTAACCATTTACTGGAAGTAAAAACCTGCATTTTACTATACAGTGTATCTGTGTGCTGGTTGTGTGTTATTCCTCACCACTCTCACTACGTCTCCCTGTGTGCACTCATTCTCCTAATGGGGAATTACCTCAGCAGGACGGTGTCTTCATCTTTTACTGTGTTTCCAAACCTCAATTTCATAGGAGTGCAAGTTGCATAAAATTGTGGTTAGAACTTGAATCGGAGTTTTTGCAACACAGTTCTGCAACTGGAGCTGTTGCAATATTTCCTGCAGATGTTCGCACATTTTTCAAGCCATCAGCTTGACTTGCCCGCATTGGAGCAGTTGAGTTTTAGGCCTGCTTGGGAGACTGGAGTTAATGGTGCAGGTGTCAGGATTCTGGCAGTTGCCCTAATTAAATCATGAGCCTCGAGCCAAGTTTCAAAAACTTCAAAGAATTTATTAGGAGTGAACATGTCAGCACGATCTGTATGAAGCCGATCCTGAGATCCAATCTGAGTCGGTCACCAGGATAAGAGGTTTGGTCTTCTGAGGTTTGGTCTTCTATCAGGGCAACCTAGTCCACCCAACCATGGGACGGAGCATACTGCTTTTGTTTTTACTTTTCAGCTCCAATCCAGGGGCCTTCGCAGGCAGTCGCTTTCACAACAAACTATTTTTGTGTTGAATTTATATTTTAAAGGGAGACTAGTATAGATCTATTTCAAGCTACTTAGCCATACCCTTCTGGGATTTGAACACGGACTGCTTCCATATTAGGTACATATATTAACCTCTAAGCCACGGGTTCTCCTTGCTTTGTCGGCTATAGCAGGGGAGAGATTTCTCTGGTGGGACCAGTCTATCAGGGCAACCCTGCCTTCTAAGTACTTGGTAGGCTGGTCAGCTCCTGTTGACTGATGTGGGGCCTGTTCAATCACTTCACTGGCTATTTTTGTGCCCGCTTGGCCAACAATCTTAGTAGCTGCAAAACTGGAATGTGTGTCCTTGTCCATTGTAGTGTGGGTCCTCAAGTTGTCAGATGAGGAGACCTGAACTCATTGGTAGCCTCACACTGCAACGAATAAGGACACACATTCAATTTTGCAGCTACTTAGATTGTTGGCTGAGCAGGCATAAAAACAGCCAGGGAAGGGATTGAAGAAGCCTGGGAAACAAACTCTTCGGCAGTCAACAGGAGTTCTGATTTACTTAGAAGGCGAACACAAGCAAATGAAAGCCAATGACTTAAAAGCCGGCCATCAACACACCCCAATCAGCATCTTTGTCAGATACAGATACAAATAATCAGAATTGGAAGGGAACTGATAGGTCATATAGTCCAATCCCCCCTGCCCAAGCGAGAGACTCTACACCATTAATGATAAATGGCAATCCAATCTCTTCTTGAAAGCCTCCAGTGATGATACTCCCACAACTTCTGAAGGCAACTTCTGTTCCATCGGTTGATTGTTCTCACTGTCAGAAAATTTCTCCTTATTTCCAGGTTAAATCTCTCCTTGTTCAGTTTCCATCCATTGCTTCTTGTCCTGCCTTCAGATGCTTTGGAGAATAATAGTTTGACTCCCACTTCTTTGTGGCAACCTCGAGATATTGGAACACAGCTATCATGTCACCCCTAGTCCTTCTTTTCATCAAATTAGACATACCCAATTCCAGCAACTGTTCATCGTATGTTTTAGCCTCCAGTCCTCTCATCATCCTGGTTGCTCTTCTCTGCACTTTTTATAGAATCTCAACATCTTATTTACATTATGCTGGCCAAAACTGGATGCAGTATTCTTACTAAGGCTTTATAGAGTGGTATTAGTACCTCCCTTGATCTCGATTGTATCCCTCTGTTAATGCAATTTAGGATTGCATAAGCTTTTTTGGCTGCTGCTTCACACTGCTGGCTCATAATTAACTGGTTGTCCACTAAGACTCCAAGATCCCTCTCACAGTTCCTGCTATTGAGCCTGGTTTCATCCAGTCTATATGTGTACTTAAAAATTTTGTCTTGCTTACCAATGGAAATTTTGGGTTCAATTGTGGTCGTAAATCGAGGACTATTTGTACACACCCACAACCAGGGGTGGGATCCGACAGGGTTAACTACCAGTTTGGTGATTTATGAGGTTCGGTAATTTATGACGTGCTTCCTTGCACGCTGTGCACATGCCTGTAAATCGTCATCAACTTGCTGCCTGGACAGCTGAGCAGTGCTGAGTGCAGAGAAGCAAAGTTTGAAAAAGCACGTTTTTCCTGCTTTTTCAACCGCAGCTGTGCCTCGCACAGCAGCTGTGGTTGAAAAAGCAGGAAATAAAGGTCAGGTAAGAGCCCAGGTGGGCGGGTGGGTCAAAACATCAGCAGACATAGAACCGGTTCTATGTCTGCTGCTCTTCAGAGCTACTGGTTCTACAGAGCCGGACAGAACTGGTAGAATCGCACCCCTGTCCACAACCATCTAAAAAGCCACATACAACAGGTACCATATATATACCACTCAGTATTGGAGAGACGCTCCCTGAAGAAGGGCTCCAGGACTTCTGGTTCGAGCTTCTTTGGCGATGGACCGAAATCCGCAATCGTGCGTGGTTTCAATCCGTGCTCGCCGCTGGAGCGCCCTGAGGTGGCTGGTTTTGGGCCTAAGCCACCCCATAGAGGCGGTAAAGAGAGGGGAGACCACCAGTAGGGTCAAGAAAAGCTGTGTCTCTCCTCCCCAGCTGGCCATTATTCCCTTTCCCGAAGGCGGTTGCAGTGGTGGTCAAAAATGGCCACCCCAAAGAAGAACTCGACCAGAAAAGAATGTGTAGGAGGAAGATAAGAAGAGAAAGTTTTGGCTGACTGGGTTGAACTGAAAAAGCAACAACATAAGGTACCCTGGAATTTGAACTATAAAGAATAACATTGCTCCCAAAGAAAATTTTGCAGCGGCAAATGAGAGAGGGAAGGGAAAGGATTTGATTTTTTTTCTTTCCTTCCCCATATTGACAACTAAGAGATTTAAGTAAGAAACTGACAAAAATCCACTTTGACATTAACAGGCATTTAAGCTGAAAATAAAATGTCAAAGGGATAATAAATATTTCTGGATTTTCAAAAAAAATTAAAAGAAGGAAAGGAGAGAAAAGGAAAAAACAAAAGGGTGGGATCTGGAAAAATGGAGAAGACCACCTGGAAGTGAAAGGAATTAATAGTGAAACTTTAACAAGATTCCTAAAAGATACATTCTAACTGAAACTTTCTAACAAGATAATAGAACCCCAGGAAGAGAAAGTGGAAAAAGGAAGCAAGAAGAAACAGCTTTGGATTATTTGGATTACTTGGTGATTTTTGGATTTTTGGTTATTAGATCTAAAGGACTAAAATCAATCGGGTGGTTGTTTAAAAGTTTTTAAAATGGTATTACTCTTGGAAGAACTGAAAATGGAACTTAAAAAACAGAAAGAAAATGCACAAGAAGGAAGAGGTTTTTTTGGCTTCGTATTTTAATTTTTAGAAGTGGAGATCCTGAACAATGAGAAACAACAAAAATGCCTGTAGAACAAGAAGGGTGGGACAAAGAAGAAGTCATCTTCAATGACCAAGTAATTCTATGTGGGGAAAAGAAAGGAAAGGGGGGAAAGAGAGTGAAAAATTTAAGATCTGAAACAACAACAACAAAAAAAGAATAGTTTGAAAAGTAATTACAACATTAGGAAGAAAGAGAAGAGAGGATTACAGAAGAGAGAATCAGAATTAGAGAGACAAGGGGTCAAAAAGGGGAGGGAGAAGAAGAGGGGGGAAAGGGAAAGGAAAAGAAATTATAAAGGACAGAAACAGGATATAGAGAAACAGGGAAAACGTACAAGCCTATTTAGAAGACACAGAGTATAAGCCTATTTAGAAGACACAGAGATAATGGGTGAAAACTTAATTGAAAGAGGGATTCTGCAAGGGTACATAAGATAGTATTGTTACATTAGTAATAGAAATGAACTTCGAAAATATGAAACAAGTGTGATTAAAATGACAGATAAAATACTCATTGTAATGTAATGTAATGTTTGTTGATAAATAAATGAAATAAAGAGAATGAGAGAATGAAATTAGGAAAGGAGGGGAACATTTTAATTATTATTAATGAGTTATAAAAATTTAAGTGAAGAGGAATATGAAAGAAATATGAAAAAATTATGGAAATATTATAAGTGTTCCTAAGGAAGTATGATATCCCATTGAAAAGAAATGTTAAAGATATTAAAGATTATAACTAACATTAATGATAGAGCTGAATTGGAATAGAATAAGTATTTTATTTATTATTGTTATATATATACTTTCTCTTTATGAACTTAGTGTGTATTTTAAGAATGTACCAAGCAGAATTTGACTGGAAGTTATGTGTTATATTGAATGTCATAATTGTAAAGGCATAAATTGAAGTTTAAATAAGAGTTCAATGCAGGGGTGGGATTCAAATTTTTTAACAAATGGTTCTGTGGGTGTGGCTTAGGTGGTGGGCATGGCTTGGTGGTCATATGACTGGGTGGACATGGTTTGGTGGTCATGTAATTGGCTGGGTATGGCCAACTCAATATCACTCACATCGAGGCACACATCTCCTCGCCTGGCCTCTCATGACTGTGGGGATGCTGCAACAGTCGTAAGTGTGAAAAATGGTCATAAGTCACTTTTTTCAGTGTCATTGTAACTTTAAATGGTCACTCCACACAAGCAAAGTACCAGCAAAGGAGGGGGAAAAAACTCCAGAGAAGTTCCTGAGACAGGAAGTCTAGTCCTGCCAAGAATGTAATAAGGGTTAACAGAGAGGCAGTTTCTGTAAGCAACACCAGGATATTTCCTTCCTGCCTTCCTTACAGGATTAGGCTGGTAATTTCTTCTAACAACCGGTTCTCCGAACTGCTTAGAATGTTAACAACCGGTTCTAGTGAATAGGTGCGAACTGGTAGAATCCCACCCCTGGTTGAATGGACAAAAATTAAAAGATACAAAGGTGTCATACTCCAATCAGTAACTACAGGGGAAAATTTTGTTTAATGAGAAAAGAAAATATGAAATTGAAACAGGACAGACAAAAGTATAAATATAATGATTAGAAAGATATTTAAACTTAGAAAAAGATATATATATATATAATTGAATTTAGAAAGGAATGAGATAATTAATAGCAAGGTTGAGAAAACTAAGGGAAGGGAAAAATTATTGAGAAAATGTTAAAATAGTAATAAGATATGGAATAGAACACAAAGACAAATATGAAATTGAGTTTGTGTCTGTATAGAAAAGTGATAACCCGAGACCATGCTATTCTCAAAAAAATATATTTTATTTGTATTATGTATTGTGAAAACCCAAATAAATTTTTTACCAAAAAACAAAGAAGGGCTCAAGCACAAGTTGAAAAGCTCGGAAGACAAAACCTCACATCGCAGCGACCAACTGTTCCAGATTGGATCCTGCAACATTATCCTGGGACAGATATATTTACCTTCATTTATGCAGTTAATTGTATTGGTTTGCAATCATCAAGGTCTATTGTGTTGACAAAATCAAAGCGTCTTAGAGATAAAGGTTTTCTGGAAATTTGAGGAGTGTGTCTGTCAGATGGTGCTCCATTCAAAATTCAAGAAAGAAATACTTAGACTCCATAGATTAGAGAAAAGAATTCTTTTACTGAAAATGAAGTGGTAGCATCAAGTAGGATTCTGAATCTGAGAAATTAGGCCCGCAGATCACATATACAAAGTGATGGAAATGTTCCCACCCCCAATAGTTCAAATGATTCTTCCAATTAAAAGTTGTGAAGATGATCATGTGGACATCTTCAGGTGGTGATGAGGCCTCTGTCCGTTGACCTTGGCATATTTTGATAAAGGTTTGCAGCTGCGCAGAGAAAAGAAAGCTAAGCAAGAAATAGAAACCTAAACAGGAATGTATACTCCCCCCCTCCTCATTTTATACAACACTAGAATGTAACACCTCCAGCTCGCTTCCCAGACTCTACCCCCTCCTCCCCCCATTACTTATGGCAGCCTAAAGATGCAAAGCAATAGTAGAAGGTCTTGAAGGCTGACATTCGGCCCTCCTAGAAAAAAGCGTTAGTCCAGGAAGTCGTCTTCCGAGTCAGATTCACTCTCTTCAGAGGAGGTCAGAGGTCCCAGCTCCTCTCTTTCCGGAGGGGTGACCTCTACAACCTCCCTCATCTTAAGCGCGGTTTCGCGAGGCTTCGCTGGGTTTTTTTTCAGGCTTCCTCCTTCCTTTTGGCGCCCCCTTTGGATCCAACTTGGCCCTGCAGTCTGCAGCCCGGTGACCTTCCTTCCCACATCGGAAGCAGGCAGTGGGTTTGGGTCTTGCTGCCATTCCTCCCTTCTGGGGCTTGGGGACTTCTTGAGGACGTGGGGGGGAAGGCTTGCACCAACCAGAAGCTTTGAAACTCAGGATACAAAGCATGTCTTCAAAATTGAGTCCTGTCAAAAGCTATACAGGTAGTCCTTGGGTTACAAACACAATGGGGCCCAGAATTTCTATTGCTAAGTACAATGGTTTTTAAGTGGGTCGCACCCAGTTTTATAACCTTTTCTGCCCCAGTTGTCAAAGGAATCCACCAAAGTGGTTAAGCGAATCCAGCTTCCCATGTTGGCTTTGCTTGTAGGTTGTGAGTGTGTACAAATAGTCCTTGATTTACGACCACAATTGAGCCCAAAATTTCCGTTGCTAAGCAAGACAAGTTTTTTAAGTGAGTTGTGCACCATTTTGCAACCTTTCTTGCCACGGTTGTTTAAGAAATCACTGCTGTTGCTAAGTGAATGAAGCAATCGTTAAGCGGATCCAGCTTCCCCCGTCAACTTCGCTTGTAGGAAGCCATTGGGAGAAGAGATCATAAATGGTGATCATGGGATCCACGCTGCTGCAACCATCATAAAGTCATGCCGGTGACACATTGCCTGAATTTTGATCACATGACCATGGGGATGCAGTTGTAAGTGTGAGGACAGATCGTAAGTCACTGTTCCCAGTGCTGTTGTAAACGTTGAATGTTTGCTAAACGAATGGTTGTAAGTCAAGAAAAAAACGAATGGTTGTACAAGGAAATTTCACTTTGGCATGTTTTCTCTTTCATCTGGGATCTGATCGAGAGCCGAAAAAGGTTTGCCACCACTGCCTTAGACTTATACACAGATAGCCCTTAGACTTGTATACCACTTCACAGTGCTTTACAGCCCTCTCTAAGTGGTTTACAAAGTCAGCCTATTGCCTGTAACAATCCGGGTCCTCTTTTTTAAAAAATAAATTTTATTAAAGCTTTACAGTTTAAAAAGAAAAAACAAAAACAAATCATGTTTACAATTTTTGCAATATGTTGGTTTTTTTGTTTTCCGTTATTCATATCTCTATACATATATACATCATTCATATTTATTTTCTTAAGTTTTCGTGGGTATTTATATGTATGGTATTCAGCTTTGTTCGACAGACAAACACAATACAGAAGCCTGATGATGGCAGATGAGATTCTGCCAAAACGTTGCTACAACTTTAAAAGCACAACTATAATGACGTGGGAAAATACCCGAACAAAGCTGAATACCATACATTCATATTTACATTATATATTATCTTTTATTCCTGTTATCAATCCAAGTACATAGATTCTCCCAGACCATATAGAATTCTCTTTTTTCCTTCTCTTTCAACTCCATAGTAAGGTTATTCATTTCCACACCATCCACAATTTTTTAAATTAACATATTATCTGTGGGATTACACTCCACTTTCCAGTTTTGAGCATAGGTTATTCTCACTGCTATCAGAATATGTATTATGAGATATTTGGTTTCATTCTTATAATCACCTCTAATTATCCCTAATAAAAACATTTCTGGTTTAAGTTCTATTTTTTCCTTTGTTATTTCTTGCAGCCAAGTCTTTATTTTGTTCCAAATTTTTTGGCTTTGGGGCACAACCACCACATGTGAAAGAAGGTACCTGTTGTTTGTTTACACTTCCAACGTATTGGACTCAAATTTGGATATATCTTGGCAATCTCAATGGTGCTAGATGCCAACAGTAAAACATTTTGTAAAGGTTTTTCCTATATGAGGCTGCCATTGTTAACTTGTAATTTCTCTTCCAAAGTCTTTCCCAATCCTCTAATTTTACCGACCTCAGAAGGATGGAAGGCTGAGTCAACCATGAGCCAGTCAGGATCGAACTCCTGGCAGTGGGCAGAGTCAGCCTGCAATACTGCATTCTAACCACTACATCACCACGACCCTTCCTTCCTTCCTTCCTTCCTTCCTTCCTTCCTTCCTTCCTTCCTTCCTTCCTTCCTTCCTTCCTTCCTTCTTACCTGCCTGCCTGCCTGCCTGCCTGCCTGCCTGCCTGCCTGCCTATGTAGCACTAGCACTTATATATCACTTCACAGTGCTAAGTTAAGTGGTTTACAGAGTCAGCCTCTTGCTCCCAACAATCTGGGTCCTCGTTTTACCGACCTCAGAAGGATGGAAGGCTGAGTCAACCGTGAGCCTGGCGAGATTCAAACTGCCAAATTGCAGTCAGCCAGCAGTCAACAGAAGTAGCTTGCAGTACTGCACTTTAACCATTGCACCATCGCAGATCACAGAAGTACAGAAAGTTGTATCTCGGCTCCTCTATCACACATAGGAAAATAATTAAAAAGAGCTTTGCAAGAGACCCCGTTATTTTAGTAGAACATCAATGTGCCCCTAAAACAGTGTTACTCAACCTTGATGACTTGAAGAGGTATGGACTTCTAACTAAGAGAGGCTTAAGATACAGAAGGATCTGGGCAGACTTGAACATTGGGCTCTATATTTAACAAAATGAAATTCAGTGGTGAGAAAAGTTAAGGTTCCACATTTAAGCAAGAAAACCAAATGCATAGGTGGAGTATAGGTGGTATCTGGCTTAATAGTAGTAACTGTGAGAGAGATCTTGAGAATCCTAGTGGACAATCACTTAAATATGAAGCCAAGCTAGAATCAATGCAATCCTAGGCTGCATTAATTAATTAATTTATTTTTATTTGATTTGATTTGTCAATCGCTTAAAAGATAATAGGTACTTATGTATATACATAGTTATGAATACATGAAATGGGCACATATACGAAAAATAAAAGAAACAATAGGACAGGGACGGTAGGCACATTGGTGCGCTTATGCACGCCCCCTACAGACCTCTTAGGAAAGGGGTGAGGTCAATAGTAGACAGTCTAAGGTTTAAGTTTTTGGGGTTTGGGGAAGAAACCACAGAGTCAGGTAGAGTATTTCAGACATTGACCACTCTGTTGCTGAAGTCGTATTTCCTGCAATCAAGTTTGGTGCAGTTAACCTTGAGTTTGTATCTATTGTGTGCTCTTGTGTTGTTATGGTTGAAGCTGAAGTATTCATTGACAGGTAAATCATTGCAATGTATGATTTTATATACTATACTTAGATCGGACTGAAGGTGGCATAGTTCTAGGTTTTCTAGGTCTAGAATTTCAAGTCTGGTGGCATATGGTATTCTGCAATGAGTACAGGAGTGGAGAACTCTTCTTGTGAAATATTTCTGGACTTTCTCAATTGTGCTAATATCAGATATGCAATGTGGGTTCCAGACTGATGAGTTGTATTCGAGTATTGATCTACAAATGTTTTGTATGCTCTAGTTCAGGGTGGGCAAACTACGGCCCGCTGGCCACATCTGGCCCGTTGGTCTGTCCAATGCGGCCCGCCCCTGAAAAAAATCGCTGCCATTGGTCTGTCCAATCTGGCCCGCCCCTGAAAAAAAATCGCTGGGCATGGCGTATTGCCCTGTGCCGCGTGGCCCCCAAAGCTGCAAAACAGTGCGGAGCGATCTAGGGGTAGGAAAGAAAAGAAATTTGCAAAGGCCTCGGCTGGGAGTTCGAAATCACCTTGAGTGCGACCTCTCCGAAGGTGAGTCCCGCCGATCCCCCTTTTTTTCCAGGGCTTCCAGGCTTAAACTTTGCAAAGGCAAAGCTTGCAGGCTGGAGCGTCTTCCCGCCGAGGAGCGGGAAGGGTTCCACCCGGCGGACGGGCGGGCTTCTTGGAGCCACCTAAAGCTAGGCCACTGCTGGTGGAGCCTTGCCCTGCCTTGGTGCCCCGTTTCCCGGCTCGGCGGTCCTGCTCGGGCGGCACTTAAAAGCCTGCTCCCAGCACCCGAGCAACTTCCCAGCAACTTTCGGCTTCCTTTAACTCGCGGGCGCTCGCGCGCCTGGCCCCAAGCCGCGTGGCGGAGGGGAAGCCCGGCGGGCGGGCGGGCGGACTGCTTGGAGGAGGCTCCGGGCTTCCCTCCGCCAGGCACGAGTGCCTGCAAGTTAAAAGGAAGCTGAAAGTTGCTGGGAAGTTGCTTGGGTTTCCGGGCTTCCAGGCTTAAACTTTGCAAAGGCAAAGTTTGCAGGCTGGAGCGTCTTCCCGCTGAGCAGCAGAAAGGGTTCCGCCCGGCGGTGGGCGGGCTGCTTAAATATTGCTCGGGCGGCACTTTAAAAGCCTGCTCCCAGCACCCGATCAACTTCCCAGCAACTTTCGGCTTCCTTTTAACTCGCGGGCGCTTGCGCCTGGCCCCGAGCCGCGCGGCAGAGGGGAAGCCTGGTGGCCGGGCAGGCTGCTTGGTGGAGGCGACCCGGCGGTGCCGGCAGCAGCAACAGGCAGTTTCACCCGGGCTCCGCTCATGTGTCCGGCTGGGGCTGTCAGGAGTTGCTACCGCCGGCGCAGCTCCGTGCGGCTCCAGTCCGCGTTGCCTTGGGAAGGAAAAGGCAAAACCAGGAGCCGCTGAGCCTGAGCCTCCGTGCCGCTGCTCCGTTGCAAAGCACCGCCACGGCTCTTCCTTTTTGCCTTTCCCTTCCGGGAGGCAACGCGGGATTGGAGCCGCGCGAGCCACGCCCGCGGTAGCAACTCCTGACTCAGGGAGCCTCCGGGGAGGGAGCCTCCGAGGGAGGGGAAGGAGGAGAAGAGGGGGAAGGGGGGCAATTCCCAAAAATCTTGTGCTGACCCGGCCCGTCTGTCAAATTTTAAAAGTCAATGCGGCCCCGAGCCAAAAAGTTTGCCCACCCCTGCTCTAGTTAGTAGTTAGTTAGTTAGTCCATATGTTTTTGCAGTGTAAGAGTTGCAGATTGCAGGATAGTTTTTTTCTGAAACCAAATTGTTTATTAGAGAGTAGGTTGTTTGTCTCTAAGTGGAGGATAAAGGATTGGTTAATAATTTATTCCATGACTTTACAGGTGACGCAGCATAAGGAGATTGGTCTGCAATTTTCAGCTTCCCTTTTTGAAGATGGGGATGACCATGGCTTGTGACCATAGGTTAGGCAAGGAGCTGGTCCTGAAAGATTTTTCAGAGATTATGCTTAGATGTTCTGCTATGGCAGTGGGTAGCTTTTTAAAGAAATAGGCACATATTCCATCTGGTCCAATAGATAGAGATGGTTTTAGATTGCGTAGTGCTTTTTCAACATTGTCTTCTGTAAAATCGATATGTATTAGATCATTGTAGTTGTCTGTGGTTCGACTAGGAAATACTGGGCATGATCCATTGCTGTTTACAAATACTGAGCCAAAGAATGTGTTAAAGATGTTGGCTTTAATGGTGTCATCGTTGCAGTCTTTACCATTAGGTCCTATCAGGGGTGGGATGGACCTTGAGTCTTTTAGTTTGTTGTTTACAAAATTGTAAAAAACGCGGATGGAATTGGAGCATGGGTGGAATTAACAGAGGGATAAAAGCAAGATCACACGAAGTGTTAAAACCACCTTATAATGCCTTTCTCTTGGGGAAGATGGACAGTTTTTAATAAGATCTGTCAGAGGGGCAAGGGGGAGGAGGAGGAGGAGGAGGAGGAGGAGGAGGAGGAGGAGGAGGAGGAGGAGGAGGAGGAGGAGGAGGAGGAGGAGGAGGGAAGGCCACAAAAGCCAACACAATCCTAGGCTGCATTAACAGAATCAAGATTACATGAAATATTAATACCACTTTTTATGTCTTGTTTTATGTTTTGTATTTTGTGTGTTTATGTTTGATTGAGAATTAATAAAACCTTGATAGAAAGAAATATAATTGAATAAAAGTGAAGGGAGAAATAATGAGAAATTTGGAAAAGATATATATGTGCTTAAATGGAAATGTGACAATGTGGAACTATGCCTTAAAAAATGATGTTTTATTTGCCTTGTTAAAACTTATAAGTAATTTTTAGAAAGGAGGTTTTATGCTTTTATGTCCTATGTTTTGTTTGTCTTCAAAAATCAATAAAATTTGTTTTTTTTAAAAAAAGAAATATTAATACCACTCTATAAAGCCTTAGTAAGACCACACCTAGAATAGTGCATCCAGTTTTGGCCAGCATAATGTAAATAAGATGTTGAGATTCTAGAAAAAGTGCAGAGAAGAGCAACCAGGATGATGAGAGGACTGGAGGCTAAAACATACGATGAACAGTTGCTGGAATATGGGTATGTCTAATTTGATGAAAAGAAGGACTAGGGGTGACATGATAGCTGTGTTCCAATATCTCGGGGTTGCCACAAAGAAGTGGGAGTCAAACTATTCTCCAAAGCATCTGAAGGCAGGACAAGAAGCAATGGATGGAAACTAACCAAGGAGAGAAGCAACCTAGAACTAAGGAGAAATTTCATGACAGTGAGAACAATGAACCAGTGGAATGACATGCCTCCACAAGTTGTAAATACTCAAACACTGGAAGTTTTTAAGGAGAAATTAGACAACTATTTGTCTGAAATGATGTAGGGTTTCTGCCTGAGCAGGGGAGTGGGCTAGAAGATTTCTAAAGTCCCTTCCAACTCTGATATTCCCAGAATTCTGAGGAGGAGTTGAAGTCCACACCTCTTCAAGTCACTACAAGTTGAGAAACAATAATAACCTAAAGCATCTGATGAGCTGGTTAAAATCCAGAGTATGCATCTTTAATTCCTCCGAGAATGAAGGATAGTGCCTCTCGGCCAGGTGCTCTGAATCAGTGAGCTATAAATCCCTCAGAGAAGCTTTTAAAGCCAGTCAGGATTATGTTGAGAACACTTCAAACGTTTAATTCATTGAAATCAGCTTTTCAGGGAGAGCTTAATGGTGGTTTTGCCCGTCTCACAAAAATGACCTGCCAAGCATAGTTTATAATGTTAATAAGGAAGAATATTTGTAGCATGGGGTTGACATGAGGGGTCCTTGGTGGTCTCTGAGCTTGCTTATTTTCTTGCAAACATTTCATGACCCAACTAGGTAAGTGCTGGTAAAGAGTTTGCACTGATGTTAGCAAATTTGGGGTAATAATCCACTTGTAAGTGAATCATAAGCTTTCTAACAGACAGGAAGCATTAGGTAAAACTAGGCAGAATCACATCTGATACCTGTACAATTAGCACAGGCCCCCACCTTCCAAGGCTATGTGCTTTCTCCACTTCTCTTCTCCCTATAAACCAATGACTGCATCTCAAACAATCCATCTGTTAAAATACTGAAGTTTGTAGATGACACAACGATTGGTCTCATTGGAGACAATGAATCCACATACAGACAGGAGGTTGTACAACTTGCCTCATGGTGTAACCAGAACAACCTGGAACTGAACACACTCAAAACCATAGAAATGGTGGTAGACTTTAGAAGAAACCCTCCCATACTACCACCTCTTACAATACCACCACAATACTAGACAACACAGTATCAACAGTAGAGAGCTTCAAATTTCTAGGTTCTATCATATCACATGACTTAAAATGGACACCTAACAGGCTAACACCAAAAACATCATCAAAAAAGCACAACAAAGAGTGTTCTTTCTGCGCCAACTCAGAAAGCTCAAACTGCCCAAGGAGCTGCTGATACAGTTCTACAGAGGAATTACTGACTCTATCATCTGCACCTCTATAACTGGTTTGGTTCTGCAACCCAACAGGACAGACACAGACTTCAGAGGATAATTAGGGCTGCAAAAAAAACCAATTACTACCAACCTGTCTTCTATCGAGGACCTGTATTCTGCATGAAATCAAAAAGAGGCTGTGAAAATATTTACAGACCCCTCACATCCCAGACATAAACTGTTTCAACTCCTTCCCTCAAAATGATGCTATAGAGCAGGGGTCCCCAACCGCCGGTCCGCGGACCGGTACCGGGCCGCGGAACAAGCCTTACCGGGCCGCTGGTTGCTGGGCGCCGCCATCTTTTTGGTAAAAAGCGCTTCTGGTGAGCTTTTCCGGGTAGAAAGCTCACCGGAAGCGCTGTTTCGTCATAAAAGATGAGCGGCGCCAGCGCTCGTGAGCTTTTCCGGTGAAAGCCATTTCTACCCGAAAAAGCTCACCAGAAAGCGCGCCATCTTTTTATGACTAACAGCGCTCGTGACGCGTCACCGGAAGCGCCTTTTCGTCATAAAAAGATGGCGGCGCCCAGTTGACGCTGTACCGGGCCGAGGCGCCCAGCTGATGTCGGAACCGGGCGCGGCGTCGAAAAGGTTGGGGATCCCTGCTATAGAGCACTGCACACCAGAACAACAAGACACAAGAAGAGTTTTTTTCCAGAACGCCATCCCTCTGCTAAACAAATAATTCCCTCCACACTGTCCAACTATTTACAAAGTCTGCACTACTATTACTATTAATGTTCTCATCACTCCTTATCACCCATCTCCTCCCACTTGTGACTGTATGACTGTAACTTTGTTACTTGTATCCTTAGGATTTATATTGACTGTTTCCTAGTATGACTTGATTGCTTATTGTACCCTATGACTATTTTTAAGTGTTGTACCTGATGGTTCTTGACTCTTGATGAATGTATCTTTTCCTTTATGTACATTGAGAGCATTTGCACCAAGAAAAATTCCTTGTGTGTCCAATCACACTTGGCCAATAAAGAATTCTATTCTATTCTATTCTATTCTATTCTATTCTATTCTATTCTATTCTATGAAATGTGTGCAAGAAAACAAGCAAGCCCAGAGGCCACCAAGGACACCTCATAGCTTAGAATAGAATAATAACTTTATTGTCACTTTGAATGTACCCTAATCGGCATACATTGAAATGAATTTTCTTTGCATACAGCTCTCAAAGAGCCACCACCTCTAATGCACACATGAACATGACAAAATAAATAAATACAAAATTATGCATATACCCACATATGTTATATAACACAGAGAAACAACACAGTCTAGTTTGGAAGTATACATGTGCATGACGAGAAAAATGAATCTTGTGAGTTTACCAGACAGATGGCCTAGGGAACAAAGCAGTTACAGAATCAGGTAATCCTGCTACAAATACTTGGAAACCTCCTCCAAGAGGGGAGCAACAGAAACAGACCTTAAAGTGGGTGTGTGGGGTCTCTAACAATGTTTCGAGCTCTAAGCCCGTAGCATTTATAAGCAGTATTCTGAATAACAGGAAGTGAGATTCCTATAATCTTCTCCACTGTCCTCGCCACTCTCTGTAGGAACTTTCTATCTGAGGCGCTACTGCCCCCAAAACAAACAGGGATGCAGTTTGTTAAAACGCTCTCAATCATGCGTCTGTAAAAAGTGGCCAGGACAGAAGGAGAGAGACGTGCTCTCCTCATCCAATGCAGGAAGTGCAGAAGCTGGTTTACACACTTCACTAAGGATGATGTGTGGAGAGACCATGTCAGATTGTTAGTTAGCTGCACCCGCAGATACGTATACTGATATACCCCCAATTTACAATGATCCATGACAAGGTTTATCTTGGGGTGAAGTCTTATTGTCTCTGACTCATCCATCGTAGTTTATCTCTTAGTAAAGTTGGTGTTTTTTATTTGATTATTTTCAGTTCCTTTGTGTGAAATATTATTTTTCTGGGATGATGAGAGAAAAACCTAGATGATCAGTCCACTAGTAGCTTTAGTAAATAGCAAATAGTAGAAAGGACGTTGAACGTTACACATCTTTTTTGTAAGTGGTACATTTATTTGTTGCCCATCCCAACAAATTCAAGAGATAGGCATTCTGATTTATTATTTGAGTGGGTCATGGTATTAACTGCCACTCTAGATAAATTCTCATTTTCTGGCTAGACCAGGACATCAACGCTAATGTCCTAAGTGAGGCTAATCAAAAGTCTTTGCAGAGAAGGCAGCACCCGTAGTTTCCCCACACTGTTTAAAACTGTGATTAAATGATTATAGGCAGGAGTTTGATTCAATCGAGATAACAATCGGTTCAGTGAGTGTGTGGGCAGATGGTTTGCTACTGACCTTTTCGTGCAATCCTGCAATCTCCCTGTGTGTTAAACAGCTGACATATGGCAATCTGCTGTGCCGCGCGAAGCAGCTGAACTTAAAAGACCAGGAAATAAAGGTCAGAATAGAGCCCAGGAGGGCAGGCCCAACAGCTGATCGTCAGAGTGAACAGATGATCCTTGGAGCTACCAGTTCACCCAAACTAGGCCGAACTGGTAGAATCCCACCCCTGGTCATAGGGAAGAAATCCAGGACTGCCACCATCACCACATGTTCTCACGAGCATCCAAGAAAGTAACCATGAATAACCCACAAAGAGCAAATTCACAGTCACTCACACCCTAGTCACTTCCCGTCTTGATTATGCTCTAGACAGGGCTGCCCTTGAAGAGCATCCGGAGGCTGTAGTTGGTGCAAAATGCAGTGGCCCACATGGTTTGTGCAGATCTCGGTGTGCACATGTAGCACCTCTTCTGTGGGAGCTGCATTGGCTGCCGATTTGCTTCCGGGTGCAATTCAAGGTGCTGGTTCTCACCTTTAAAGCCCTTCATGGCTTGGGGCCAGGCTATCCGAGGGACCGTCTCTTGCCAGTCACATCTACCCCACCCAACCGAGTGGGGAGGCAGGGAATGCTACAGGTCCCATCTTTGAGGGAGACACACCTGGTGGGACCCAGAAGAAGGGCCTTCTCCACGGTGGCCCCCTCTCTCTGGAACATCATCCCCCCCCCCCAGAGATTAGAATGGCCCCCACTCTAACATTCTTCTGGAAGGTGCTGAAGACCTGCTTCTGGGGAACCCAAAGCAAGATGGAGCCCATGAAATGGCTCATGTAATCTGCTATCCTTGGGGTGGGGGTGATTTTACTATATTAATTTACTTGATTTTATGAGTTTTATTGTTTTAAATTATGGTTTTATATGTTGTAAGCCACCTTGAATTGCCATGGTGAATAGGTAGCAATACAAATCTAAACAAACAAATAAACAAATAAATTCCAACAAGAACTTTTTTTTCCATGAAGGGATCGATTATAATTTAGCTGGGCTGACCATGAAAATATTGCTTTTAGGGGGAAATTCTTTGTCTGTGGTTGTTATTTTCTCTTGTTTTTCTCTCTCTTTCCCTTTTTTCCAAACAAAATTCTTTTGTGTAGCTCTGATGTATTTGCCTGCTTTGATCTCATGTAGGAATTTCTCAGCAAAACCTTCTTCCTCTTGGGGAAGATGGACAGTTTCACAGGTAGCCCATTGTGTTTCTGGTTTTGAAAATGATCCAGCATTCCTGGGCTGTTGGGGAGAGGGAGGAAGATGGGGGGGAGGAGGAGGAAGAGGAGGAGGAGGAGGAGGAGGAGGAGGAGAGGGGGGAGGAGGAGGATAGTGTGAAGGTTGTAAGTGCAAGGACCAGTCATAAGTCATTGGGCAGAGTTCCAGATTTGGCGAGTTGGGGTTCATACAACAGGACTTGTCAAAAAAAGGTAGCTTGACTTGTATTTTTCTCGCCACAGGACTATCTAAATTAGCACATCCACTCTGCACACCAGAGGAGGAACATCAAAGTCAACACCAACTTAACCTGAATTAACAGAGGGGTAGAATCAAGACTATGTGAAGTGTTAAAACTTATAAGGCCTGCATCCAGTTTTGATCGCCACAATGTAAAAAAGATGTTGAGGTTCTAAAAGAAAATACAAAGAAGAGCAACAAAGATGAAGTAGAAGGATGGAGCCTAAAAAATATGAAGAGCAATTACAGGAATTGGGTATGTCTTGTCTAGTGAAGAGAAAGACTAGGAGTGACATGATAGTAGCCTTCCAATATTTGAGGGGCTGCCATAAAGAAGAGGGGGGTCAAAAAGTACTTGGAAGACAAGACAGGAAATAATGGATGGAAACTAATCAAGGAAAAATCCAACTTAAAACTAAGGAGAAAATTTACTGACAGTGAGAACAATTTGTAGAAAGTTAGCACCCACCCCTCTCCTTGAAAAGTGAAATATTCCAGGAAATATTAAAGAGGCAGAATATTATACCTCCCTGAATGAGAAAAGGAGAAACATGCTCTTGCCCTCCTTTAGCTCCAGGGTGATAGGATTAGCCCTCACTCAAGATCCAACCAGGACAAAGCCTTTAAGCCATAATAGGAATTGCCCAACACCCTTTCAGAAATCAACCCTCTTCATTACATCATCACTCAGAAAGAGTCAACCAAGCCCAGGACACCGACAGCCTACAATCTCACTGTACACATGTTGTACCCTGACAATAAAGGTTGATTGATTGACTGACAAGGTTAGCTGGACTCTCGCATAGCCCCCTGGGAGTCTGACAACCAATAGGATACATTTCTTGCAAGGCCCACGAAAGGGTATAAATATATCTCACCCTCCACTCTATGTGGTCATCTACCCAGAATCACACGTGCTTGGTGGTTCTGCTTCACCATTTTAAACCATCTTTCCAAGCAGCCTCCATGTTTCCCGTGTCTTTCTTCCCACTTGAAACTGAACCCAGATGGACATTTCTTCCAACAAATTAATCGGTGGAACAGCCTGCCACCAGAAGTGGTGGGTGCTCCATCATGGGAGGTTTTCAAGGAGAGATTAGACAGCCATTTGTTCAGAATGGTAAAGGAACACTACTTGAGCAGCGGTTTGGACTAGAAGACCTTTAGGTCTCATCCGATGCTGTTATTCGGAGGAGGAAGAGGACTGTGGGGTCCTTGATGATCTCTGAACTTGGTTGCTTCCTTGCAGACGTTTCATTACCAAACTAGATAACATCATCAGTGCTAGAAGGGAATGAAGTTACAGAGAAGAGGAAGAGGAGAACTACGGGGTCCTTGGTGTTCTCTGAGCTTGGTAGTTTTCTTGCAGATGTTTCATTACCTAGCTAGACAACATCATCAGTGCTAGAAGGGAATTAAGTTACAGGGAGGAGGAGGAGGAGGAGGAGGAGGAGGAGGAGGAGGAGGAGGAGGAGGAGGAGGAGGAGGAGGAGGAGGATAGTGTGAAGGTTGTAAGTACAAGGACCAGTCATAAGTCATTGGGCAGAGTTCCAGATTTGGCGAGTTGGGGTTCATACAACAGGACTTGTCAAAGAAAGGTAGTTTGACTTGTATTTTTCTCGCCACAGGACTATTAGCACATCCACTCTGCACACCGGACTTCAATTGACCTATGGTATATTGCAGTGATGGCTAACCTTTCTGTCATCACGTGCCGAAAGTGCCTGCACCCATAATGCAATGCACGCATGACCCCCCCCCGTGCTCCTCCCCCCCCATGCATGCATGCGTGACCCATCCATGCTCCCCCTGCCCCTGGGCATGCACACGTGTCTCCCGCATGTGCCTCATCTTCACCATCTTAGTTTGCAGTTTGCTGCCAGTTCACCTTCTGACTCAACAGCCCCTATCTTGTTCTTCTCCCTTGCAAATCAATTCCCCTCCTGATAGAAAACTACTATACGGTGAAAAGAAGTTGGTTTTCAGGCTGAAGGGATTAGATGATTCAGAATCAAAGAGACACGCCTTCTCTCTTTGTTCCCTGGTCACTCTTATGCCACAGCCTTGGTTAAGATTTCTACACTGTTCACAAATGATCCCTTCTTTTTTTCTAATGCCATCACCATATTTATCAACCCCAACATCTATTTACACAATGAACCATCTGATCATTCTGAATGTGCTTGGTATTTTTGATCAATAGATATATTTCCCAAGGATCCAAGGGAGTTAAAGATGTTGTTGTAATATATTTGTTGTTCCAAGTGACACAACTTTTTGTGCTTGATGATCTGGGATACTATCTGTTCCTGTTGTGCTCCTGGTAATTTTCCAGATTTTTCTGAGATGGCACCAAGTGTTCTGACCATTAGTTGGCTCTACTACAACTATCTTTCCATGTTTACTCCAGCTTTATTTGAAGGTATGTTTCTTTTGAAGCAGTCTGTAAGGTCACAAACAAAGTATACACTTACCAGAAATCCCCTGACCCCAAGCTTTGCTTCTTATAAAAATATTGTGTAAAACCACGAAATTGCTGAAGTAGGGAACTGGAAATAACCACGATACTGTAAACAAGGGTGGACATGGAAAATAACAGATGGTGTAAGATAACGGAGTAATAAAAAATGTACCTCTCACTTCCTCTATGTTTCCTTAATAGAAAGATATATGTTATTCTCCTTTTTTGGTAAAAATGTAATACAAGTAACGCCCCGTCATAGTCTGAGGTCATGCTATGTATAAAAGTGAAGCCTCAGGAAGAGGAGGGGGTTCAGAACTTGTCATGCTAATGCTCTGAACCTTGTGCACAAATAAAAACCTGTATTCTCCAACCTTTCATGGTCTTGTGTCCTGATTTGGAAGCAAGATTTTCTGCAACACTTTGAAGATGGGAATTGTGATTCAAGCACCCCTGGAAGGAAAGAAATTGGATGCAGTAACAGATAACAGATAATCAGAGTTGGAAGGGACCTTGTATGTCATCTAGTCCAACCCTCCGCCCAAGTGGGAGACCCTATACCATTTCTGACAAATGGCAGTCCAATCTCTTCTTGAAAGTCTCAAGTGATGGTGCTCCCACAACTTCCAAGGGCAAGTTGTTCATTGTTCTAACTGTCAGAAAGTTTCTCCTTATTTCCAGGTTAAATCTCTCCTTGTTCAGTTTCCATCCATTATTCCTTGTCTGGCCTACAGGTGCTTTAGAAAATAGCTTGACCCCTTCCTCCCTGTGGCAGCCCCTCAAATATTGGAAGACCACTATCATGTCTCCCCTGGTCCTTCTCTTTACTAGACTACCCAAGCCCAGTTCCTGCAACCGTTCATTGTATGTTTTAGCCTCCAGTCCCCTAATCATCCTGGTTACTCTTCTCTGTACTTTTTCTAGAGTCTCAACATCTTTTTTTTTTTATAATGTGGTGAACAAAACTGGATGCAATACTCTAGGTGTGGTCTTACTAAGGCTTTATAGAATGGTATTAGTACTTCCCTTGATCTTGATTGCATCCCTCTGTTAATACAATTTAGGATTTCATTAGCTTTTTTGGCGGCTGCTGCACACTGCTGGCTCATATTTAGCTGGTTGTCCACTAAGATTCCAAGATCCCTCTCACAGTTACTGCTATTGAGCCTGGTTTCACCCAGTCTATATGTGTACTTTTGGTTTTTCTTGCCAAAGTGTAGGACTTTACTTTTCTCTGCATTGAATTTCATTTTGGTAGATAGGGCCCAGTGTTCAAGTCTCCCCCAATCCATCTGGACCTTGAGCTTATCTTCTAGGGCAGGGGTCTTCAAACTTGGCAGCTTTAAGACTTGTGGACTTCAACTCCCAGAATTCCTCCTCCAGTCATGTTAGCTCAGGAATTCTGGGAGTTGAAATCCACAAATCTTAAACATGCCAAGTTTGAAGACCCTTGTTCTAGACTGTTGGCTATTCCTGCCAGTTTAGTATCATCTGAACATTTGGTAAGTTCTCCTTCTATTCCCTCATCTAAGTCATTTATGAAGATATTGAATAGTACTGGGCCTAGGACAGAACCTTGTGGTCCCCCACTGCTTACTTCCCTCCATGTAGACTTAGACCCATTAACGACTACTCGTTGAGTACATGTAGATGTAGTATCATTAAGGACTACTTGTTGAGTACAGTTTGTCAGCCAGTTGTGAATCTACAGTGATGATGCTATTTATCCCACTTTTTTCTAGCTTACCATGAAGTAGGTTATGGTCTACTTTGTCGAATGTCTTGCTGAAGTCTATGAAGATTATGTCCACCGTATTTCTCTGATTTAGTCACTAATTTAGTCACTATGTTGAAGAATGAAATAAGATTGGTTTGGCATGAACTATTTTTAACAAACTTGTGCAATTTCCATCCATTATTCCAAGTGTGGCCTTACCAAGGCATTATAAAGTGATACTAACACTTCACACATTCTTGATTCTATCCCTCTGTTAATTCAACCTAGGACTTTGTTGGCTTTTTGGGGGGGGCAGGTGCCTCACACAGCTGGCTCATATTTAAATTAGGGACAGATCATCTTGGAGAAGGCCCATCTATGTGGTTCACTAAGAGAGAACCCCAACTTGATGACACGCTGTCAAAGTTAGCTGCTGTTGAGAAATCGTTCAGCTGCTGTTCCTCTTGAAGGCAAAAGCCATTCAGCAGGCCTGAAGCATCGTGGGCAATTCAATCAGAAGAATTCTTACACAATCCTATTCAAGGCAGCTTCTTGGTAATATGCCGAAGGTACATAAATAAGGAGGAATATTAATTACATTAATTAGGAAGGCTTTAAGAAGTGCCTTGCAAAATCTGTATATAATTGCAATGAAACTATTGCTTTCAACATTCGATTGAAAAAGAATAATCTGATAAAGGCAGAAGGTTCAAAGAAAAGCAGATGGAATTCAATTAAGCTATTAAAATACCTAGATGTCCCCACTTTGAAGGTATAAAACACAAGAAGTCATGCGAGTTATCTTTGCTAAAAGCATATAGTACAATACAGCCAACTCGGAATTCAGGTAGGTCCTCGAGTTAGAACCACAGTTGAAACCCAAATTTCTGTTGCTAAGTGAGGCAGTTGTTACGTGAATTTTCCCCTATTTTATGACCTCTCTTTAGTAACATGATTGTTAAGCAAAAATGGCTTCCCCACTGAATTGTCTAAGGAAAAGGAGGATTAGGGGGGACATGATAGCAGTCTTCCAGCATTTGAGCGGCTGCCACAAAGAAGAGGGGGTCAACTTATTCTCCAAAGCACCAGAAGGCAGGACAAGAAACAATAGATGGAAACTAATCAAGGAGAGAAGCAACTTAGAACTACGGAAAAATGTCCTAACAGTGAAAACAATTAATCAGTGGAACGGCTTTGCCTTCAGAAGTTGTGGGTGCTCCATCACTGGAGGCTTTCAAGAAGAGACTGGACTGCTATCTGTCAAAATGGTGTATGGTCTGCTTGGGTGGGGTGGGGGGGCGGGGTTGGACTAGATGACCTACAAAGTCCCTTTCAACTCTGTTATTCTGTTAATTAATTAGTGGAACAAGTTGCCTTCAGAAGTTGCGGGTGCCCCATCACTGAACATTTCCAAGAAGAGACTGGATTGTGACTGGTCTGAAATGGTATAGGGCAGTGATGGCGAACCTTTTTGTTGTGGTATGCCGAAAGCATGTGCATGCTGGCACCCACAATGCAATGCCCCCCGTCTTTTTATCTGCACTGTGCTTCTGCGTGGCTCCCAGCCGATTTTTGGCCCGTTTGAGGCCGTTTTTGCCCTCCCGGAGGCTCAAAGGAAGCCTCTGCAGCCTCGGGATGCTGAAAAACAGGCCTGTTTTGGCACTTCCGGTATTTTCAGAAGGCCATTTTTTTCAGCTGGGAGCCTCCGGGAGGGTGAAAACAGCCTCAAACGGGCCAAAAATCATCTGGGAGGGGCACGCATGTCCCGTGAAGGTAAGTTTGACTGGGGCTTGCGTGTCCGCACAAATGCCTCTGTGTGCCACCTGTGCCCTAGGTTCGCCATCACGGGTATAGAGTCTCCTGCTTGAGCAGGGGCTGGATTAGAAGACCTCCAACCTCTCTTGATTGATTGAATTTGCTTGTCTGAAGATTGCAAGGACCCTGGGATATTGCAATTGTCATAAATACATGCCAGTTTCCAAGTGTTTCAATTTTGTTCACCGTGGGGATGCTGCAGTAAGTGTGAAAAACATTTTTTCCCCCACTTTTTGCAGTGCCCTTGTAACTTAGGGATGTAAAACCATTTATAATTTTAATTGGTTGTGCATGGAAACATGAATTAAGATTAATATGAAATGTAGGTAACCATCATGGTTGATTATATGTAGCAATAGCACTTAGACTTATATACTGCTTCACACAGCACATTACAGCCCTCTCTAAGCAGCGTACAGAGTCGTCCCCCAACAATTTAGGTCCTCATTTTACCCACCTTGGAAGGATGGAAGGCTGAGTCAACCTTGAGCCTGGTGAGATTTGAACTGCCAAAATTGCAGTCAGCCGGCAGTCAGCAGGAGTAGTCTGCAGTACTGCACTCTAACCACTGCACCACCGCAATTCATGTAGCTATTGAACATAAAATCCTTGGATTTGGGTTATATCTGGATTAGATTACAACCATGTTCCTGAACCTTGAACAATTTTAAGATGGATGAACTTCAACTCCCAACCCTAGCCAGCATGCCAGTTAGGTAATTCTGGGAGGGAAAGTCCACTCATCTTAAAGTTGCTGAGGTTAAGAAATACTTTATTACAATCAGCGTTGGATAGATTTGCCATAATCCATAGTTTGTGGGAAATTGATTTACAGGGCAGATATCAAATGTGCCTTGCACAATTAACCAAAACCAACAGCTCAGCACAAAATCACATTAAAATTCATCTTTTAAAAACACAAATGGAGATAAATTCAAAACAGAACAGAACAGTGATGCTTTCTAAATGGGCATTCTTTCAAAGCTATAGATGCACTAAGCCTACTATATGCTTTTCTGCCCATTTCAAATAAATGGAGTCCTAAACAGGAAGAAATAATTCCTGTATCTTTTGGAATACAGCAGATATAAATGTGAATTCTTGTCAGTTGTTTATGTCTCTAGCTTGGCTTGTTTTTCACTTGTGTGTCGTCCCATTTTTGCCCTTTAACGGTCTTGTCATTTGCTAAAGTTTAATTACCAAACATCAGGGTATATATTTCCTAGCTGAACTGTGGGCCATGTAAGCTTGCATTGACCTGGATCTAAGGATTGTCTGGAAGTGCATAACAGATACCAGATAATCAGATTTGGAAGGGACCTTGTAGGTCATCTAGTCCAACCCCCCGCCCAAGCGGGAGACCCTACACCATTTCTGACAAATGGCAGTCCAATCTCTTCTTGAAAGTCTCAAGTGATAGTGCTCCCATAACTTCCGAGGGCAAGCTGTTCCATTGGTTGACTGTTCTCACTGTCAGAAAGTTTCTCCTTATTTCCAAGTTGAATCTCTCCTTGTTCAGTTTCCATCCATTATTCCTTGTCTGGCCTACAGGCGCTTTAGAAAATAGCTTGACCCCTTCCTCCTCCCTGTGGCAGCCCCTCAAATATTGGAAGACCACTATCATGTCTCCCCTGGTCCTTCTCTTTACTAGACTAGCCAAGCCCAGTTCCTGCAACCAAGCCAAGCCCAGTTCCTGCATGTAGGATTAGAACTAACCTGACCAACCGCCACATTCATTTTCCAACATTTTTGCAGTAAATGAAAGCAAACCCCACTCCCTTCCAGCACTGATGATGTTACCTAGTTGGGTAAAGAAATGTCTGCAAGAAAACAAACAGGGTCAGAAAGCACCAAGGATTCCTCCTCCTCCTCCTCCTCCTCCTCTCCACAAACCCTTCTAGCATTGATAATGTTACCTAGTTGGCTCATGAAACATTTCCAAGAAAACAACCAATCTCAGAGAGCACCAAGGACCCCACAATTCTCCTCCTCCCTCTCTCCTTCCACTCCACAAACCCCACTCCCTTCTAACACTGATGAGGTTACCTAGTTGGCTCATGAAACATTTTCAAGAAAACATCCAAGCTCAGAGAACACCAAGGACACCATAGTCCTCCTCCTCCTCCCTTATCCTCTTGCTCCACCCCCTCCTCCACTCCACGAACCCCACTCTCTTCTAGCACTGATGATGTTACCCAGTTGTGCTTTAAAATTGGGGAGGGTGGGCTGTTAGGAGTTCGCAAGGGTTCAGGAGAGCCCCTAGCTAAGATTCTGTACAGTTTGGAGAACCCCCGAATCCCAATCCTGCCTGGCCCTGCCCACCCTCCACTCCCAGGAGTCCCCACGTGGCCCATTTTGGATGCAGGTAAGTGTAGGGTACATATGAAGGCTCGGGGAGGGCAAAAAGCGGACCTCCCAGAAGTTTGGAAATGGGCCCGTTTCCAGCTTCCAGACAGCCTCCGGAACCTGGGGAGCCATTTTTTGCCCTCCTGGACGCTTGAGAAAAACCTCCGGATCATGGGGAGAGCAAAAACGCCCCCCACCCCTTCACCCTGGTGCAGGAGGCTGACTAGGCCACACCCACCCAGCAACCAGAAAGAGAACCGGTTGCTAAAAAATTTTGAAGCCCACCCCTGATTAAAATGTCTTCAGGAAAACAAGTTCAGAGAGACCCCAAGGACTGCACAGTTCAGCCCTGAGCTATAAATAGCCTCTTCCATCCATTTTTGCAGTAAGTTCCAGACCAAAGTTTCAGTTCCCATTTTTTATTTTTTATTTTTTATTTGAGACAAAGAGGAATCCGGGAATATGAAGAGAGGGCGGCCCATCGTTCTAAGGAAGTAAAGTCGCCAAATTCTGGAGAGATTGAGTCTCAACGGAGGAAGAGGAAGAAAGAAACCAGCAGTCCCCCCAACATGGTGTAGCTGATCTCTAGCCAGGAGGCCCCATCGTGGTTGCAGAGGTCAGTGTGGCAACAGATGATCAGGCGCGTGGAACCGATTGCATCTATCTCGGAGAGGTTGCAGGCCAGAGAACAAGACCGAGTGACGGTGGATTCGCCCACAAAAGGGTAGACTGCCAAACAACCAGAAAAAAAAAATAATTCAGATAATTTATGGCACACAGAGACTCATGTATCATGCTAGAATTGACCCCGTGTCTTCCAAGCTGTCCTAATACACAAGAAGAGCATGCCACTCCTCAGCTCAGCAATAGAATACCTTGAAATTTTGGACCTGGACAACTTAGAACTATGCCGCCGACGGTCTGACCTAAGCTTAGTACACAAAATTGTCCGCTTCCATGTCCTACCTGTTAACGACTACTTTGGCTTCAACCACAAGAACACGTGGCTATACAATAGATACAAACTGAAACCGCTCCAAACTTGATTGCAGAAAATACGACTTCAGCAAAGGAATGATCAATGCCTGGAACTCACTCCCTGACTCTGTTGTTTCATCCTCAAACCCCCCCAAAACTTTAACCTTAAATTGTCTACTGTGGACCTCACTCCATTCCTAGGAGGTCTGTAAGGGGGGGGTGCATAACCACACCAGCTTGCCTACCATCCCTGTCCTACTGTTCCCATTTATTTGTACGCATTTATTATGCGTATACTTATACCATTTATACTTATGTGTTTATATGTTAGGTTCATACTTATGCTTGTTTTCTCATACATGCTTGACAAACATAATAAATAAATAAATGAATGAATAAATGAATGAATGAATGAATAAATAAGTGAATAGATAGATAGATAGATAGATAGATAGATAGATAGATAGATAGATAGATAGATAGATAAATAAATAAATAAATAAATAAAATATCTGGGCCACCTCGGAAGGATGAGAACTGTAGGACATCTTCTCTGATGGATATTCAAATTGGGGAAATCTAATGAACCAGAGGCTTAAAATTATGCATATCCATCCAGGTATCCCTTAAGGTTACCAATAGTTCCACACAACCAAATCCATGCAGAATTTGGACTGGCTTTCAGGAATTGTGACAGTCTGGTTTCTCTGTGTTCTCAGGGCCACCTGAGTGGTGCAAATGGACTTGGAGCCTTCTTGGGACTGCTGAAAAGACTCTGTTGTAGACTGGAGGTAGTTGATGTCATATGCCTCCCCTTCTGTTGAGGGAGGGCTGTTCAGTTTGGACATAGACGGCCTCTTTGACTCCTCTTTCAAACTAGAGGTCCTCTCTGTCCAAAATGTGGGCTTTGCTGCCTTCAAAGGAATGGCCTTTGTCTTTTAAATGCAGATGGACTGCTGAATCTTGTCCTGATGGGTTTGTTCTCCTATGTTGTGCCACGCGTTTGTGAAGTGGTTGTTTTGTTTCCCTAACTTACAGATCTGCACATGTCTCGCTGCATTGTACTGCATATGCCATGAGGGGTGAAGCATCTTTGGGACAATCATGACCTAGATGACTGAGACTCTCCACAGACAATTCAACAGGATCTGTGGTGCAGTGGTTAGAGTGCAGTACTGCAAGCTAATTCTGCTGCAGCCAGCTGCCTACAATTCGGCAGTTCAAATTCCACCAGGCTCAAGGTTGACTCAGCCTTCTATCCTTCCGAAGTGGGTAAAATGAAGATCCAAATTGTTGGGGGTAAGAGGGAGACTCTAAACTGCTTAGAGAGGGCTGTAAAGCACTATAAAGCAGTATATAAGTCTAAGTGCTATTGCTATTGCTATCTCCCTGTTTAGTAGCCACCTGTTATCTATATGTCATTGTCAATGTTCAAAAGACCTGCACACTTTGTCATATCCAGGCTGTGACATTATGTGAAGGTGATCCAGAAACATGCATTTTTAATCCCTTTTTCATAGAATGAGGAGTGAGGAGGAAGAGAAGGGAAAGTCTCCTTCATCTGACCTTGACCTTGAGCATCTTAGATCAACTTTGTCCTTCAACCTCACCTTCTTCAATAGAATGCATTGTCGTCATACACGTGGTTTGGTCTGGCATGCAATTCATCACCGCCATGCATTTCTCAGGTCTTGTGGGCTCCCGGCATGAAAAACATTTCAGAGATTGGGCTGTCGTGGAAAAAGAACCATATATAAATATCTAGAACTATTAAACAAGGAGAAAGAACTGCAACTGGATTACAGTCCATTTAATATTCTTTGGTTCTTAGAGAGAATGCAAAACAAAAGTGTTGGAGGTCTTCTAGTCCAACCCCCTACTCAGGCAGGAGACCCTATACTATTTCAGACTTTGGGGGATAAATGGACCTCCTTTTTTCTGTGACAGCCCCTCGAATATTGGAAGACCTTAATCCTTGTTTTTGTTAGACAATCCTATCCAATTCATGTAACCCTTCATCATATGTATGAGCCTCCAGTCCCCTAATCAATCTTGTTGATTTTCTCTGTGCTCTTTTTAGAGTCTCAGCATCTCTTTTTGTATTGTGATGACCAAAATACAAAATACACACACACACACAAAATACAAAATAGCAGAATACCTCATGCCACCAGACTTGAAATTTTAGACCTAGACAACCTAGAACTACATCGCCTTCGGTCCGACCTAAGTGCAGTTAGTACATGAAATTATCTACTGCAATGTCCTACCTATATACCTATGAATACTTCAGCTTCAACCACAATAATACAAAAGAACACAATAGATACAAACTCAAGGTAAATCACACCAAACTTGGTTGCAGGAAATACGACTTCAGCAACAGAGTGGTCAATGTCTGGAATACTCTACCTGACTCTGTGGTTTCTTCCCAAAACCCCAAAAACTTTAAGCTTAGACTGTCTACTATTGACCTTACCCCTTTCCTAAGAGGTCTGTAGGGGGCGTGCATAAGCGCACCAATCGTGCCTACTGTCCCTGTCCTATTGTTTCTTTTTTTCTTATTCGTATCCATTTCATGCACTCATAACCATGCTTATGCTTATACCTGTTATCTAATACTTTCTTGACAAGTAAATAAATAAATTAGTTAATAAAACTGAATGCAATATTACAAATGTTTCTTACAGAGGTAGTATAAAGTGGTAGCAAATCCTTCACTTGACCACAACTGAGCCACAAGATCCTGCAAATTCCATGCTGATAAAACTTTTGTGTTGAGATTAGTCTTTTTTGCACGTGATACGAAACAAACATTTTTTTTTGCGACTTTCCTTTGTCCTGTTGGGGTTATTTCATGCAATCTGATCTTCCTCTTTCTTAGTCCATTCTTTCGTGATTAGCTGCTGTGTCAACTGTGCTGTTTTGTTGAACTCACTTTAAAAATGCAATGGTTCTTTAGAGGTACACTTATATACCATGTTTCTTCAACAATACGCCCGCCCTCAATAGGAAAACCCAGCATGTTTTCTAGGCATAAAATGAAATTAAGCCCCTCTCCCCAAATTTAGGCCCAGTTTAAAACATGCGAAATTGGGAGGGGCGGCAGGGGGGAACTTGCCATTAGGAGTGCCCCGCGGGCAGCTACGCCTCACCATCAGCCGCTCCTAACACCATGGTGGAGCACGGATGGCTCCCTTACCCCTCCCTTACCCAGGTCAGCAGGCGGGCGGCGTTGGCGTGGATGTCCGGCAGCGTTTCAGCTGCTTCTCAGGCCTCCGTAGCTTCCATGGTTCCCACCAGTGCTGGCGCCTCTCTCGCCAGCGCCGTCTCCAACAACAGCGTCTGAGTTGCTCCCGCTTTTCCCCCGTCCCTGTAACAACAGGAAAAAAAAACATTTTGAGGTACCTGGGAGCGCCGCGCACTGCGTTTTGGTTTAATCCTGAGCGGCTGGGTGGGCGTGAGAAGAGCCGAGCGAGCGTCTCTGCTGCTGCTACCCTTGGTGCTCCAGCCTCGGGCTCTGCAAGTTTGCAAAAGTCCCAGTGCACAGCCCGTTCCTGCATTCCAAGCAGCCGAGCTGCAACTGTCCCTCTCTCACCAGCACCGTCTCCAATAACAGTGGCAGCAGCGGCAGGAACCATGGAAGCGTTTCAGCTGCTTCTTGGGTGGGGGAGCTGCCTCCATAACTTCCACAGTTTCCGCCGCTGCTGCCGCTGTTATTGGAGATGGTGCTGGCGAGAGAGGGACAGCTGCAGCTCAGCCTGGGCACTTGGAATGCAGGAATGGGCTGCGCACCGGGACTTTTGCAAACTTGCAGAGCCCGAGGCTGGAGCACCAAGGGTAACAGCAGCAGGGATGCTCACTCGGCTCTTCTCACGCCCACCCAGCCGCTAGGGATTAAACCAAAACGCAGCGCGCGGCGCTCCCAGGTACCTCAAAATCTTTTTTTTCCTGTTATTACAGGGACAGGGGAAAAGCGGAAGCGATTCAGACGCTGTTGTTGGAGACAACATTGATGCGTGGGGGGGGAATTAATTCACCCCCAAAAAGCGTCCTAGCCGTTTTTCCGGGACTCAAAGAAAAATAAGGCCCGGCCTTATTTTGTGAGAAACACGGTAATATACAATAGGTCCAGAAAATTAGCATTCAGAATGATTTAACTTGGGAGTTTCTTAAGAAAAGATTTTAATCGAGGGATTATTAGGCAATTAGAAAGTAAAAATGGAAGGTAGTTCTTGATTTACAGCACTTAGGTTTAGTGGCTGTTGAGTTATGGATTTAAACATTTTATTGTAGAAGAAAATACAAAAATATAAAAACAAATGGTAGGACACAGTGGGGAGGAAAAGGGGAAAGACAAGTGAGGATAGGAGGAAGAAAAGAAAACCTACAACTATAGGTACGGAGACATTTCCTAATGGGGAAAGCAATCAACCAATGGAACAGCTTTGGGCAGGGGGGTGGACTAGAAGACCTCCCGGGTCACTTCCAACTCTTATTATTCTATGTTATTTATGTTCAGTGAGTAAGAAGAGTAATTTTAGATGAAAAAATCTCTCCATTTTCTTGGTTACAATTCCTAGCATTCAAAGCACCTTGAATGCTAGGTGGTTGCTTCAAAGTCTCCAGATCTTCAACCCTTTATCTAGCAAGCTTGAGGAGATGGGAAGTGTCAACCGTGAAGCTGACCTGATAAGAACCCTGACAAGAGGATGCTAGGAAACAAATAAGGCTTTCCCTGAATGCCTTATCTGGAATATCTCTCCATCTTCTAGATCAAGGCACTTGGAGAATCAAAGGTGACATGTTGCAAGCCTGTCAAAGTTATTTCAATTTGAGCTATGTCCGCAATGTTTTCCATCTGGGTGGAGAAATGGTGAAATATTGCCTCCTCCTATGCTTTCAATCAAAAGGAATGTACAATCTGGCAATTGAAGTTACCAACACAAGTTCCCTTTGTGTCCTAACACAATTCGTGGGAACCAAGTTTGGTAAAGAATCCCTTCCTTTGGGAAAAATGCTCCCTCTACCTCAGAGGTCACCTAACTGGAGGTTTTCAAGAAGAAACTGGACAGCCATTTGTCCAGAATGATATAGGTTCTTTTGCCTCAGACTTGGGAGGTTGGATTAAAAGATCTCTAAGGTCTCTTCCAATCTTATTGTTCGATGTTCTTTTGGTGCGGCTTATGGCTCTTCTCTGTGACTTTGCCAACTAAACCTCTGAAAGGTTTTCACAGAGGAGAACATGAGTGGCGTGTCTTGTTTTTCTTTCCAGTGGTGCTACAAATGCCATAGAAGGCAGTCTCGTATTTCTTCGTCCTAATTAGAAAAAAGAGGGGGATTGATTTAAATAAAATATTCTTACCGAACTCCACGAACAAAATAGTTGTCAGGAAAATGGTTACCACCATCACCATGCCTCTTCCACAGATCTTCACCATCTTAGTTTGCAGTTTGCTGCCAGTCCACCTTCTGATTCAACAGCCCCTATCTTGTTCTTCTCCCTTGCAAATCAATTCCCCTCCTGATAGAAAACTACTATACGGTGAAAAGAAGTTGGTTTTCAGGCTGAAGGGATTAGATGATTCAGAATCAAAGAGACACGCCTTCTCTCTTTGTTCCCTGGTCACTCTTATGCCACAGCCTTGGTTAAGATTTCTACACTGTTCACAAATGATCCCTTCTTTTTTCTAATGCCATCACCATATTTATCAACCCCAACATCTATTTACACAATGAACCATCTGATAATTCTGATTGTGTTTGATATTTTTGATCAATAGATATATTTCCCAAGGATCCAAGGGAGTTAAAGATGTTGTTGTAATATATTTGTTGTTCCAAGTGACACAACTTTTTGTGCTTGATGATCTGGGATACTATCTGTTCCTGTTGTGCTCCTGGTAATTTTCCAGATTTTTCTGAGATGGCACCAAGTGTTCTGACCACTAGTTGGCTCTACTACAACTATCTTTCCATGTTTACTCCAGCTTTATTTGAAGGTATGTTTATTTGAAGATGGGAATTGTGATCCGAGCGCCCCTGGAAAGAGAGAAATCTTTGGACATGCTGACCGGGGAAGATGGGATTTGTGTGTTTATCCCCTATTTTTTTTCAATAATTCTTCTATCTCCAGCTACTACGTTGCCTATTATCCACACTTGCTTCTTTGTAATTAGAGTCATCTCTGGCTTATTATGGGCTGTATGTTAATCAATCTTCACCTGGAAATCTCTTTAGCATCTTACCTCTTTGCTTCTTAATCACTTTTTCCATAATGTGATTCTCCCAATTCTTCTTTGCTGGTAAGTTATAAATTCTAAAATTCCAGTCAATCACAACGGCCACTCTATTGTGTCTTTTCAAATACACCATCTGATGAACCATCTTCCATTGACACCTACTTGGTTTTTTCACCACCATCATCATCGTATTGATTAGGTAGACAAATTTTGTAATCACAATTCCTGTTGTAGATTGGTTCTTTGGCTTTGCTAATTATTCAGGATTAGTATTTGTGAATACAGAAGGACTGGATATGAGTAGGTAAGTATGGCTGTTTCACAAAATGTGGACTTCAACTCCCAGAATTTCTGAGCAGTCTGGCTCAGAAATTCTAGGAGTTGAAGTCCATAGGTCACAAAAGGGGCCACAGTTGCCCACCACTGGTCTTGTCCAAAGTTTTTCAACTTTGGACCCTTCATCTTGAAGTTTTTCTGAAGAATTCTGGGATATATATATGGATGGATATATATATATATGGATATATATGGATTCTTAAGTTTTCGCGGGTACTTACATGTATGGCATTCAGCTTTGTTCGGGTATTTTCCCACGTCATTGTAGTTGTGCTTTTAAAGTTATCTGCCATCATCAGGCTTCTCTATAGTGTTCATCTGAGAGTCACACTTTTACAGTGGTTTCAGATTTAAATTTGGGGCAGCCTGTTGCTGTGCCAGAATGGTTTTTTCTTCATCCTGATTGGTTGGGAGTCTTGGTCTGTGTTTATTGGTCTTGGAGTTTGCTGTGTTCTGCTTGATTGGTGTTTCTAATATCTTCTGTCTGTTTTTTGGCTCTTTTTGTATCTTGATTGGCTGGCAACATTGTGTTACTTTATTGGAGGCCTTTAGTGCAGCTTGGCTTCGGGTAAATGGGCGGCTATCATTAGTTAGGAAGCTGGGTTTCATCTGGGTGCCTGGTTGGGGTGTGTTTGAGCTGGAGGTATCAGGGGGGATCTGTTTGTGCCCAGGTGTTTGCCTGGCTTGTGGTGTGGAGATTTTTTTGTTTGTGAGTGCAGGCTTCCAAATTGTTATGTCTGGAGCATGGCCGCAAGGAACGGAGACGAGGCATCGGGTAGTGACTCAACTCTTTAATAGTGACTTCAGAACAGAGCAAAATACTAGGGCAGCAGCAGCCCTTTTATAGGGCTGGCTGTTGTCACAACAGCCAATGCTTTTGAGTTTGCCGCGCTGGGAACGGCCAATCAGCGGCGCCCGTTAACAGCCAATCAGATTGGCCAGAATTGATCAATCAGGATCCGCTGCTCGTGGGCCAATCAGAAGTGCAGGATTACGAAACTGCCGTAGAAGTAAAACTATTAGGATTTTAAAACAGCGCGTTTGCTTAGTCCGTAACACCCCTCCCCCTTAGGTTCCATCTGAGGGGTGGGGTGATGTACTCTTTTAAATATGCAGGTCGTTTCACCTGTCTGCCCGATCTGTGTTGCTCCAACAGTCCTTGCCCAGGCTCTGGTTCCGCTGGGCTGTTTACTGAGCTCAACGACCCGGCTGGGTCAACTGTCACGCTGGGCGCCTCGGGGCTGTCATCCCTGCTCCCCTCAAGACTGGCTCCTGAATTTCCTGGATTAGTTGCCATCGCGGGGCTGCTCTGTGGCGAGGCAGTCATCTGGTCCAGCCCTCCTCTGGAAGGTGAATATCCCGGGGTTGGTTGCGTTGACTCTCGGTTTTCAAGTCCCGTGTCATATGCTAGCTCTTTTTCGGCCCCCTCGCTTTCCCTCCCCCCCCAGGTTTGAGGTTCGGGACTTGTGATGGGGGTAGGAGCTAGTCTGGAGCGAAGTTGGTCAATGTGGCGCTTCCACATTTTCCCATCAGCAGTTTGTAAACGGTAGGAACGGGCCCGTAAGTTGAGTTATAGTAGCGGGGACCCACAATGGGTCTCCTGAGAAGTTTTTGCAAAAACTGAGTCGCCTACCCTGAATGTGCGGTACCTGCTGCTGGACCCCAGGGGTTGTTCCGGCGTGTAGGCGGGATGTAGGCGGTCAAGATGTGAGCGAAGTTTCCGTCCCATCAGGAGTTCGGCTGGGGTTTTGTTTGCGATGCTGTGTGGGGTAATGTGTTGGAGGAGGAGCATCCTGGTCACTTTCTCGTCGATGTCTCCTCTTTCCATCTTGTGTAAGGTTTTCTTTACGAATTGGACCATTTTCTCAGCTCTCCCATTGGCTGCAGGGTGAGCAGGCGGTTAAGGCGTGGCGTATTCCCGGTCTGCGAGGTACTGTTCAAATGCAAGAGCAGTGAATTGGGGTCCATTATCTGAGACCAGGACGTCTGGCAACCCATGCGTAGCAAATAGTTTATTTAGTTTTTTGACGACTGCTTCTGTGGTGGTGCTCTTCATTTTGTGGACCTCTAGCCAATTGGAATAGGCATCCACAGTTATGAGAAATGTATGCCCTTTGGTAGGTCCCGCAAAATCGATGTGGATGCGGGACCAGGGACCCCGGGGTGTTTCCCATTCAATTGGCGGGCTCTTGGCGGAGCTGAGCGAGTTTCCTGACACTTGCTGCAAGTGGCCACCCAAGTTTCTATTTGCTTATCTATACCTGGCCACCAAGCATAGCTCCTCGCTAGTGCCTTCATTCGCACGATGCCAGGATGTCCATCGTGTAATAGTTTCAGGACTTTGTGCTGTAGCCGCTCTGGAATGATGACTCTGTCTCCCCACAATATGCATCCTTTTTGTGAGAAGAGTTCTGTCTGGCAATTTTTCAAAGGTTTGAAGGTGTCGTTGGGTTCGTTGTTAGGCCAACCTCTTTCTACCCAGCTGAGGACTCGTGCCAAACAAGGATCCTTCCTTGTCTCCGAGGCGATATCTCGTGCAGTCAGTGGTGGAGAAGGAAGGGTTTCGATTTGAAGCGTAGTTAGAGTTGGAGCTGGATCGTCTATGACTTCAGGTAGCGGTGAGCGGCTTAAAGTGTCAGCATGGGGAATGGCTTTTCCCGGGTGGTGTAGCAATTGGTAATCGTATGCGGCTAGAAACTCCGACCAACGCGTCATTCTAGGCAATAAGATGTGGGGCGTTGGTTTGTCTCCCGCTAAGATGTCAAGTAACGGTTTGTGATCGGTGATAATGGAAAAGGGTCTTCCATATACATACTCATGGAATCGTTTGATCGCTGCTACAATAGTGAGGGCCTCTTTATCAAGTTGGCTATAGTTCCTCTCAGTTTTTGACAAGGAGTTTGAAAAAAATGCAATGGGTGCCTCTGTACCGTTTGGCAGGATGTGGCTCAGGATTACTCCTACCCCAAACGGTGAGGCATCGCAGGTGACGGTTAGAGGTAAAGTTTCATTGTATTGTATCAATACAGCATCTGAAATTAAAAGGTCCTTGACTTGCTGAAAGGCACGCTCTTCCCATTGACCCCAGACCCAGGAAGCCTTCTTGTCGAGGAGCCTATGCAGGGGTTCAGCAACAGTCGCCTTCTGGGGCAAGAAGATGTTATAAAAGTAAATGAGTCCTAGGAAGGCTTGGAGATCTGTTTTATTCCTAGGTTTTGGGGCGTTTTTTATTGCGGATAGTTTTTTTTCAGTTGGGTGAATTCCCTGTTTGTCAAGAAGGTAGCCTAGGAATTCAACCTTCTCCGTACAGAGTTGTCACTTGTCCTTCTTGACCTTCAGGCCAGCGTCTTTGAATTTCTGTAGAACCAGTCTGAGTCGTTTTTCTAACAGGTCTCTAGTAGGGGCAGCTACTAGTAGGGGCAGCTATTAAAACATCATCGAAGTATGACACGACCCCTTTTATGCCTTGCAGTAATCTCTCCATCAAACTCTGGAAAATGCCAGGTGCTACACTTACTCCGAACTGAAGTCTATTACATTTGAAGGCCCCTCTATGCGTAACTATAGTCTGGGCTTCGGCAGTCTGGGCGTCTACGGGCAACTGCTGGTATGCCTGAGCTAGATCCAATGTTGCAAATATTTTTCCACCTCCCAGGAAATGAAGAAGTTGTTGGACCACAGGTACAGGGTAAGCGATTGAGGGTGGCCCAGTAATCCCCACAAATTCTCAACGATCCATCTGGTTTTATGGGGGTCACAATTGGGGTCTCCCATCGAGTGTGGTCAATCGGTTCCAACACTCCTTGGGCTATTAATTTGTCCAATTGTTCATCAATCTTTGGCTTGAGTGCAAAGGGCACTCGACGAGGCTTAAGGCGAATGGGCGCAACTTGGGCTGAGGTTAAATGATATGGGGATCCCTTGTACTTGCCTAGCTTCGTTGAACACGCCCTGGAATTCCTGGACGAGGGCTGCTTCCCAGTCATCGCTCCCAGTCTGGTTGATGCCAGCTAGCTCAATTCCTAGCGGTGCAAACCACTGCAAACCCAGAAGACTGGGTCGATCTCGATCGACAATGGTCAGTGGTAGGGTTGCGGTGTGGTCTTTGAATGTTACTCGGACGTTGCTGGATCCAGCAACCGGAATTTGGTTTCCCTGGTAGTCTTTCAATATGATTTTTTGAGTGCTGAGGTCCTGGCGGCAGATGTCAGGGATCAGCTGCTTGAAGGTTTTCCATGAGACCATGGATAGGGATGATCCAGAGTCGACTTCCATAATGCATGGACGATTCTCGATACTGACCCTCACTCGGATTTTTCTTGCATCAAGGGACGATGCGTGGCCAATGATGATAGTCTGATGCGCTTCTTCACATCTGGATGAAGTGACAGGTGCTCAGTTTCTGTAGTGTAGGTTCCATTGAGTGCCTTGGCGGTCCCGATTTGCTGGTGGGGTGCTGGCGGTCTGTCGGAAATTGTTTTCTCTCCTGGTTGGGCTGGGTTCTCGCTTGCTTCTTCAGACCTTCGCGATGTGGCCCCTCTTCCCCACAGGAACGGCAGAGTGCATCTAGGAATTTGCAGTCAGATCGTGGATGGCTACCTCTGCACCCGGAGCATTGGTACGGGGATTTCCGATTCCATTTCCATGGTGAACTTGATTTTGGGGTGTGTGCTGTTTAGGTGTGTATATATATGGATATACACTGCTCAAAAATATAAAGGGAACCCAAAAATAAGACATTCTAGATCTGAATGAATAAAATATTCTTATTAAGTACTTTGTTTATTACATAGTTGAATGTGCTGACAACAAAATCACACAAAAAATGATCAATGGAAATCAAATTTAGCAACCCATGGAGGTCTGGATTTGGAGTTACACTCAAAATTAAAGTGGAAAAAAACACTACAAGCTGATCCAACTTTGATGTAATGTCCTTAAAACAAGTCAAAATGAGGTTCAGTAGTGTGTGTGGCCTCCATATGCCTGTATGACCTCCCTACAATGCCTGGGCATGCTCCTGATGAGGTGGCGGATGGGCTCCTGAGGGATCTCCTCCCACACCTGGACTAAAGCATCCCCCAACTCCTGGACAGTCTGTGGTGCAATGTGGCATTGGTGGATGGAGCGAGACATGTCCCAGATGTGCTCAATTGGATTCAGGTCTAGGGAACGGATGGGCCAGCCCATAGTATCAATGCCTTGATCTTGCAGGAACTGCTGACACACTCCAGCCACATGAAATCTAGCATTGTAGTAGGAGGAACCCAGGACCAACCGCACCAGCATATGGTCTCACAAGGGGTCTGAGGATCTCATCTCGGTACCTGATGGCAGTCAGGCTACCTCTGGTGAGCACATGGAGGGCTTTGCGGCCCCCTAAAGAAATGCCAACCCACAGCATTACTGACCCACTGCTAAACCGGTCATGCTGGAGGATGTTGCAGGCAGCAGAACGTTCTCCACAGTGTCTCCAGACCCTGTCACGTCTATCACATGTGCTCAGTGTGCACCTGCTTTCATCTGTGAAGAGCACAGGGCGCCAGTGGCGAATTTGCCAATCTTGGTGTTCTCTGGCAAATGCCAAACGTCCTGCACAGTGTTGGGCTGTAAGCACAACCCCCACCTGTGGACATCGGGCCCTCATATCACCCTCATGGAGTCTGTTTCTGACCATTTGAGCAGCCACATGCACATTTGTGGCCTGCTGGAAGTCATTTTGCAGGGCTCTGGCAATGCTCCTCCTGTCCCTCCTTGCACAAAGGCAGAGGTAGCAGTCCTGATGCTGGGTTGATGCCCTCCTACGGCCTCCTCCACGTCTCCTGATGTACTGGCCTTTCTCCTGGTAGTGCCTCCATGCTCTGGACACTATGCTGACAGACACAGCAAACCTTCTTGCCACAGCTCGCTCGTTCCTGAGTAGAGCCATTTCAGTTCTTTTCAGGATACATTTAGTAGCTGCTGTGCTGTGATGAAATGTTAATTTGAAGCAGGTTGGTGTTGCATTGTTTCAAATTAACATTTCATCACAGCACAGTAGCTACTAAACGTATCCTGAAAAAAATTGAAATGGCTCTACTCAGAAACAAGCTCCACAGAAAGAGATTCCAATTGGATCAATTAAACAAAGATTTGCTAGCACTACACCTGGAATTGAGCAGCAAAATCCACCCTCTACTTTGGGACAAGATAAAACTTACAACTTGGAGAGCTGAAACTGAAACCACTTACAAAAATGACAAACTCTTGAAGAAACTAAAGAAATTAGAACATGACAAGAAAGCCCCCAACAACTCACAACAACACCTGAAACAATTAGTATATAACGTTTCCAACAGAGAACTCACCAAAACAGAAACAGATGTCCTAACCAAAGGATTCAATTATGCTATAGCACCCAAAAAAATCCCCACAGAATCCATCATATGTGCAGTAGAATCCAGCCTAACTAAATTAAATACAGATGAAGCTGATAGAATAAGACACCAAGTTACTAACATCCTATGCACAAGCAAACCACCCAAAAGCAACTTGCACAAAGAAGAACTAAAAGCGCTGCAAGCCCTAAAAAAGGATAGCAGCATAATCATACTTCCAGCAGACAAAGGGAATGCCACAGTAGTAATGGATAGAAAAGACTATGAAACAAAATTGACAGACCTACTCCAAGACTCCACATAGAAACCCATAAACACGGACCCAACCACATATCTGGAAAAATTAACCAAGAAGAAAATTAAAAGCAGCCACATGAGCAAAGAGATCCAACAGACGATCGTCCCAAGAGAAAAATCTTCCAGATGCCCCAAACTATACGGCCTCCCAAAAATACACCAAGAAGGCATACCTCTCAGACCCATAGTCAGCTCCAGAGGAGCACCACTACAAAACCTAGCTAAACACTTAGCAAAACAGCTATAGCCCCATGCTGAAACAGCAGCTTCACGCGTACAAAACTCATACCACTTCTTGGAAATGATCAAAGATCTACACATGGAACAAGAAGATCTGCTTGTAAGTTTCGACGTGGTTTCACTATTCACTCAAGTCCCGATAAAAGAAACTCTTGAAATCATCAAAAATAAATACCAACCAGCTAAACACCTCATGGAACTAACAGAACACTGCTTAGCCAACACATATTTCATATACAAAGGACAAAGATACAAGCAAATTGAAGGAGCTCCTATAGGATCACCACTGTCACCCATCATTGCAAACCTGTTCATGGAAGAATTCGAATCCAGAGCCCTGGCTAATGCCACCCACAAACCCAAATTATGGTTAAGACACATCGATGACACATTTGTGATTTGACCCCATGGAAAAGAAAAACTAAACAATTTCCTAACACACCTAAACAGCACACACCCCAAAATCAAGTTCACCATGGAAACAGAAACAAACA